>NW_027522952.1:0-68262 GCF_052094955.1 Ictidomys tridecemlineatus
TTGCCAAATTTTAAAAAACTACGAGTTGCCTGAAATCTCAGCAAACACCTTTTTCACCCAATCTTGATGATACTTTCAGGGAATGATCAGTACACCAATCCCACTTGGCTCACCAAATTTCGTTCTTCTAGGTTAAACCGTTCGTATGCAGTAACCGTTTTCATTTTAAGGTTTCACTCTGTTTTCTCCTAATGGATACATGTATCTGGAACTCTAAATCAAACACGGTTTGTGCTAGCTCTTTGAAACTTCACCCAATAAAGCAGTTTCAAGTTATATCTCTATGGTTTGTTTGCTGTTGATGTAGCCCTAAGCAGAGACTGGTGAGAATAACTTTCATGGAAAGGGGTTGCCAAGCTTCCAAAAAACTACGAGTTCCCTGAAATCTCAGCAACCACTTTTTCACCCAATCTTGATGATACTTTCAGGGAATGATCAGTACACAATCCCACTTGGCTCACCAAATTTCGTTCTTCTAGTTTAAACCGTTCGTTTGCAGTAACCGTTTTCAATTTTAGGTTTCACTCTGATTTCTCCTATACGGATACATGTATTTGGAACTCTAAAATCAAACACGGTTTGTGCTAGCTCTTTGAACTTGACCCATAAAACAGTTTCAAGTTCTATCTCTATGGTTTGTTTGCTGTTGATGTAGCCCTAAGCCGAGACTGGTGAGAATCACTTTCATGGAAAGGGGTTGCCTAGCATCCAAAAAACTACGAGTTGCCTGGAATCTCAGCAAACACGTTTTCACCCAATCTTGATGATACTTTCAGGGAATGATGAGTACACCAATCCCACTTGGCTCACCAAATTTCGTTCTTCTAGGTTAAACCGTTCGTTTTGCAGTAACTGTTTTCATTTTGAGGTTTCATCTGTTTTTTCCTATACGGATACATGTATTTGGAACTCTAAATCAAACACGGTTTGTGCTAGCTCTTTGAAACTTGACCCAATAAAGCAGTTTCAAGTTCTATCTCTATGGTTTGTTTGCTGTGATGTAGCCATAAGCAGAGACTTGCGAGAATCACTTTCATGGAAAGGGGTTGCCGAATTCCAAAAATATACGAATTGCCTGAAATCTCAGCAAACACTTTTTCACCCAATCTTGATGATACTTTCAAAGAATGATCAGTACACCAATCCTACTTGTCTCTCCAAATTTCGTTCTTCTAGGTTAAACCGTTCGTTTGCAGTAACCGTTTTCATTTTGAGGTTTCACTCTGTTTTTCTCCTATACGGATACATGTATTTGGAACTCTAAATCAAACACGGTTTGTGCTAGCTCTTTGAACTTGACCCAATAAAGCAGTTTCAAGTTCTGTCTCTATCGTTTGTTTGCCGTTGATGTAGCCCTAAGCAGAGACTGGCGAGAATCACTTTCATGGAAAGGGGTTGCCAAGCTTCCGAAAAACTACGAGTTGCCTGAAATCTCAGCAAACACTTTTTCACCCAATCGTGATGATACTTTCAGGGAATGATCAGTACACCAATCCCACTTGGCTCACCAAATTTTGTTCTTCTAGGTTAAACTGTTCGTTTGCAGTAACCGTTTTTCATTTTGAGGTTTCACTCTGTTTTCTCCTATACGGAACATGTATTTGGAACTCTAAATCAAACACGGTTTTGGCTAGCTCTTTGAAACTTGACCCAATAAAGCAGTTTTCAAGTTCTATCTCTATGGTTTGTTTGCTGTTGATGTAGCCCTAAGCAGAGACTGGCGAGAATCACTTTCATGGAAAGGGGTTGCCAAGCTTCCATAAAACTACGAGTTTCCTGAAATCTCCGCAACCACTTTTTCACCCAATCTTGATGATACTTTCAGGGAATGATCAGTACTCCAATCCAACTTGGCTCACCAAATTTCGTTCTTCTAGGTTAAACCGTTCGTTTGCAGTAACCGTTTATATTTGAGGTTTCACTCTGTTTTCTCCTATACGGATACATGGATTTGGAACTCTAAATCAAACTCGGTTTGTGCTAGCTCTTTGAAACTTGACCCAATAAAGCAGTTTCACGTTCTCTCTCTATGGTTTGTTTGCTGTTGATGTAGTCCTAAGCAGAGACTGACGAGAATCACTTTCATGGAAAGGGGTTTGCATGCTTCCAAAAACTACGAGTTGCATGAAATCTCAGCAAACACTTTTTCACAAAATTTTGATGATACTTTCAGGGAATGATCAGTACACCAATCCCACTTTGCTCACCAATTTCGTTCTTCTAGGTAAACCGTTCGTTTCAGTAACCGTTTTCATTTTGAGGTTTCACTCTGTTTTCTCCTATACGGATACATGTATTTGGAACTCTAAATCAAACACGGTTTGTGCTAGCTCTTTGAAACTTGACCCAATAAAGCAGTTTCAAGTTCTATCTCTATGGTTTGTTGCTGTTGATGTAGCCCTAAGCAGAGACTGCGAGAATCACTTCAATGGAAAGGGGTTGCCAAGCTTTCAAAAAACTACGAGTTGCCTGAAATCTCAGCAAACACTTTTTCACCCATCTTGATGATACTTTCAGGGAATGATCAGTACACCAATCCTACTCGGCTCACCAAATTTCGTTCTTCTAGGTTACAACCATTCGTTTGCAGTAACCGTTTTCATTTTGAGGTTTCACTCTGTTTTCTCCTATACAGATACATGTATTTGGAACTCTAAATCAAACACGGTTTGTGCTAGCTCTTTGAACTTGACCCAATAAAGCAGTTTCAAGTTCTATCTCTATGGTTTGTTTGCTGTTGATGTAGCCATAAGCAGAGACTTGCGAGAATCACTTTCATGGAAAGGGTTGCCGAATTCCAAAAATATACGAATTGCATGAAATCTCAGCAAACACTTTTTCACCCAATCTTGATGACACTTTCAGGGAAAGATCAGTACACCAATCCCACTTGGCTCACCAAATTTCGTTCTTCTAGGTTAAACCTTTTGTTTGCAGTAACGTTTTCATTTTAAGGTTTCACTTGTTTTCTTCCAAAGGGATACATGCATTTGGAAAACTAAATTAAACATGGTTTGTTCTAGCTCTTTGAAACCTGACCCAATAAAGCAGTTTCAAGTTCTATCTCTATGGTTTGTTTGTTGTTGATGTAGCCCTAAGCAGAGACTGGTGAGAATAACTTTCATGGAAAGGGGTTGCCAAGCTTCCAAAAAACTACGAGTTTTATGAAATCTAAGCAACCACTTTTTCACCCAATCTTGATGAAACTTTCAGAAAATGATCAGTACACCAATCCCACTTGGCTCACCCAAATTTCGTTCTTCTATGTTAAACCGCTCGTTTGCAGTAACCATTTTTACTTGAGGTTTCACTCTGATTTCTTCTATACGAATACATGTATTTGGAACGCTAAATCAAACACGGTTTGTGCTAGCTCTTTGAAACTTGACCCAATAAAACAGTTTCAAGTTCTATCTCTATGGTTTGTTTGCTGTTGATGTAGCCCTAAGCAGAGACTGGTGAGAATAACTTTCATGGAAAGGGGTTGCCAAGCTTCCAAAAAACTACGAGTTCCTGAAATCTCAGCAACCACTTTTTCCCCCAATCTTGATGATACTTTCAGGAATGATCAGTACACCAATCCCACTTGGCTCACCAAATTTCGTTCTTCTAGTTTAAACCGTTCGTTTGCAGTAACGTTTTCAATTTTTAGGTTTCACTCTGATTTCTCCTATACGGATACATGTATTTGGAACTCTA
Source organism: Ictidomys tridecemlineatus (assembly GCF_052094955.1). Lineage (NCBI taxonomy): Eukaryota > Metazoa > Chordata > Mammalia > Rodentia > Sciuridae > Ictidomys > Ictidomys tridecemlineatus. The sequence continues at coordinate 3,700 of NW_027522952.1, forward strand.
AATCAAACACGGTTTGTGCTAGCTCTTTGAAACTTGACCCAATAAAACAGTTTCAAGTTCTATCTCTATGGTTTGTTTGCTGTTGATGTAGCCCTAAGCCGAGACTGGTGAGAATCACTTTCATGGAAAGGGGTTGCCTAGCATCCAAAAACTACGAGTTGCCTGGAATCTCAGCAAAACACGTTTTCACCCAATCTGATGATACTTTCAGGAAATGATGAGTACACCAATCCCACTTGGCTCACCAAATTTCGTTCATCTAGGTTAAACCGTTCGTTTGCAGTAACTGTTTTCATTTTGAGGTTCATCCTGTTTTTTCCTATACGGATACATGTATTTGGAACTCTAAATCAAACACGGTTTGTGCTAGCTCTTGAAAACTTGACCCAATAAAGCAGTTTCAAGTTCTATCTCTATGGTTTGTTTGCTGTTGATGTAGCCATAAGCAGAGACTTGCGAGAATCACTTTCATGGAAGGGGTTGCCGAATTCCAAAAATATACGAATTGCCTGAAATCTCAGCAAACACTTTTTCACCCAATCTTGATGATACTTTCAAAGAATGATCAGTACACCAATCCTACTTGTCTCTCCAAATTTCGTTCTTCTAGGTTAAACCGTTCGTTTGCAGTAACCGTTTTCATTTTGAGGTTTCACTCTGTTTTCTCCTATACGGATACATGTATTTGGAACTCTAAATCAAACACGGTTTGTGCTAGCTCTTTGAAACTTGACCCAATAAAGCAGTTTCAAGTTCTGTCTCTATCGTTTGTTTGCCGTTGATGTAGCCCTAAGCAGAGACTGGCGAGAATCACTTTCATGGAAAGGGGTTGCCAAGCTTCCGAAAAACTACGAGTTGCCTGAAATCTCAGCAACACTTTTTCACCCAATCGTGATGATACTTTCAGGGAATGATCAGTACACCAATCCCACTTGGCTCACCAAATTTTGTTCTTCTAGGTTAAACTGTTCGTTTGCAGTAACCGTTTTCATTTTGAGGTTTCACTCTGTTTTCTCCTATACGGATACATGTATTTGGAATCTAAATCAAACACGGTTTTGGCTAGCTCTTTGAAACTTGACCCAATAAAGCAGTTTCAAGTTCTATCTCTATGGTTTGTTTGCTGTTGATGTAGCCCTAAGCAGAGACTGGCGAGAATCACTTTCAAGGAAAGGGGTTGCCAAGCTTCCATAAAACTACGAGTTTCCTGAAATCTCCGCAACCACTTTTTCACCCAATCTTGATGATACTTTCAGGGAATGATCAGTACACCAATCCAACTTGGCTCACCAAATTTCGTTCTTCTAGGTTAAACCGTTCGTTTGCAGTAACCGTTTATATTTTGAGGTTTCACTCTGTTTTCTCCTATACGGATACATGGATTTGGAACTCTAAATCAAACTCGGTTTTGTGCTAGCTCTTTGAAACTTGACCCAATAAAGCAGTTTCACGTTCTCTCTCTATGGTTTGTTTGCTGTTGATGTAGACCTAAGCAGAGACTGGCGAGAATCACTTTCATGGAAAGGGGTTGCCAAGCTTCCAAAAAACTACGAGTTTCCTGAAATCTCAGCAACCACTTTTTCACCCAATCTTGATGATACTTTCAGGGAATGATCAGTACACCAATCCCACTTGGCTCAATAAATTTCGTTCTTCTAGGTTAAACGTTCGTTTGCAGTAACCGTTTTCATTTTGAGGTTTCACTCTGATTTCTCCTATACGGATACATGTATTTGAAACTCTAAATCAAACACGGTTTGTGCTAGCTCTTTGAAACTTGACCAATAAAACAGTTTCAAGTTCTATCTCTATGGTTTGTTTGCTGTTGATGTAGCCCTAAGCCGAGACTGGCGATAATCACTTTCATGGAAAGGGGTTGCCAAATTCCAAAAAAATAGGAGTTGCCTGAATTCTCAGCAAAACTTTTTCACCCAATCTTGATGATACTTTCAGGGAATGATCAGTACACCAATCCCACTTGGCTCTCCAAATTTCGTTCTTCTAGGTTAAACCGTTCGTTTGCAGTAACCGTTTTCATGTTGAGGTTTCACTCTGTTTTCTCCTATACGGATACATGTATTTAGAACTCTAAATCAAACACGGTTTGTCCTAGCTCTTTGAAACTTGACCCAATAAAGCAGTTACAAGTTCTATCTCTATGGTTTGTTGCTGTTGATGTAGCCCTAAGCAGAGAGTGGCGAGAATCACTTTCATGGAAAGGGGTTGCCAAGCTTCCAAAAAACTATGAGTTGCCTGAAATTTTAGCAACCACTTTTTCACCAAATCTTGATGATACTTTCAGGGAATGATCAGTACACCGATCCCACTTGGCTCACCAAATTTCGTTCTTCTAGGTTAAACCGTTCGTTTGCAGTAACCGTTTTCATTTTGAGGTTTCACTCTGATTTCTCCTATACGGATACATGTATTTGGAACTCTAAATCAAACACGGTTTGTGATAGCTCTTTGAAACTTGACCCAATAAAACAGTTTCAAGTTCTATCTCTATGGTTTTTTTTCTGTTGATGTAGCCTAAGCAGAGACTGGCGATAATCACTTTCATGGAAATGGGTTGCCACATTCCAAAAAATTACGAGTTTCCTGAAATCTCAGCAAACACTTTTTCACCCAATCTTGCTGATACTTTCAGGAATGATCAGTACACCAATCCCACTTGGCTCTCCAAATTTCGTTCTTCTAGGTTAAACCGTTCGTTTGCAGTAACCGTTTTCATTTTGAGGTTTCACTCTGTTTTCTCCTAAATGGATACATGTATTTGGAACTCTCAATCAAACACGGTTTGTGCTAGCTCTTTGAAACTTCACCCAATAAAGCAGTTTCAAGTTATATCTCTATGGTTTGTTTGCTGTTTATGTAGTCCTAAGCCGAGACTAGCGAGAATCACTTTCATGAAAAGGGGTTGCCAAGCTTCCAAAAAACTACGAGTTTCCTAAAATCTCAGAAAACACTTTTTCATCCAATCGTGATGATACTTACAGGGAATGATCAGTACACCAATCCCACTTGGCTCACCAAATTTCGTTCTTCTAGGTTAAACCGTTCGTTTGCAGTAACCGTTTTGATTTTGAGGTTTCACTCTGTTTTCTCATATAGGGATACATGTATTTGGAACACTAAATCAAACACGGTTTGTGCTAGCTCTTTGAAACTTGACCCAATAAAGCAGTTTAAAGTTCTATCTCTATGGTTTGTTTGCTGTTGATGTAGCCCTAAGCAGAGACTTGCGAGAATCACTTTCATAAAAAGGGGTTGCCAAGCTTCCAAAAAACTGCGAGTTGCCTGGAATCTCAGCAAACACGTTTTCACCCAATCTTGATGATACTTTCAGGAAATGATCAGTACACCAATCCCACTTGGCTCTCCAAATTTCGTTCTTCTAGGTTAAACCGTTCATTTGCAGTAACCGTTTTCATTTTGAGGTTTCACTCTGTTTTCTTCTATACTGATACATGTATTTGAAAAACTAAAACAAACACGGTTTGTGCTAGCTCTTTAAAACTTGACCCAATATAGCAGTTTCAAGTTCTATCTCTATGGTTTGTTTGCTGTTGATGTAGCCCTAAGCAGAGACTGGCGAGAATCACTTTCATGGAAAGGGGTTGCCAAGCTTCCAAAAACTACGAGTTCCCTGGAATCTCAGCAAACACTTTTTCACCGAATCTTGATGATACTTTCAGGGAATGATCAGTACACCAATCCCACTTGGCTCACCAAATTTCGTTCTTCTAGGTTAAACCTTTTGTTTGCAGTAACCGTTTTCATTTTAAGGTTTCACTTGTTTTCTTCCAAAGGGATACATGCATTTGGAAAACTAAATTAAACACGGTTTGTTCTAGCTCTTTGAAACCTGACCCAATAAAGCAGTTTCAAGTTCTATCTCTATGGTTTGTTTGTTGTTGATGTAGCCCTAAGCAGAGACTGGTGAGAATAACTTTCATGGAAAGGGGTTGCCAAGCTTCCAAAAAACTACGAGTTTTATGAAATCTCAGCAACCACTTTTTCAACCCAATCTTGATGAAACTTTCAGAAAATGATCAGTACACCAATCCCACTTGGCTCACCAAATTTCGTTCTTCTATGTTAAACCGCTCGTTTGCAGTAAACATTTTTACTTTGAGGTTTCACTCTGATTTCTTCTATACGAATACATGTATTTGGAACGCTAAATCAAACACGGTTTGTGCTAGCTCTTTGAAACTTGACCCAATAAAACAGTTTCAAGTTCTATCTCTATGGTTTGTTTGCACTTGATGTAGCCCTAAGCCGAGACTGGAGAGAATCACTTTCATGGAAAGGGGTTGCCAAATTTTAAAAAAACTACGAGTTGCCTGAAATCTCAGCAAACACTTTTTCACCCAATCTTGATGATACTTTCAGGGAATGATCAGTACACCAATCCCACTTGGCTCACCAAATTTCGTTCTTCTAGTTAAACCGTTCGTATGCAGTAACCGTTTTCATTTTAAGGTTTCACTCTGTTTTCTCCTAAATGGATACATGTATTTGGAACTCTAAATCAAACACGGGTTTGTGCTAGCTCTTTGAAACTTCACCCAATAAAGCAGTTTCAAGTTATATCTCTATGGTTTGTTTGCTGTTGATGTAGCCCTAAGCAGAGACTGGTGAGAATAACTTTCATGGAAAGGGGTTGCCAAGCTTCCAAAAAACTACGAGTTCCCTGAAATCTCAGCAACCACTTTTTCACCCAATCTTGATGATACTTTCAGGGAATGATCAGTACACCATCCCACTTGGCTCACCAAATTTCGTTCTTTCTAGTTTAAACCGTTCGTTTGCAGTAACCGTTTTCAATTTTAGGTTTCACTCTGATTTCTCCTATACGGATACATGTATTTGGAACTCTAAATCAAACACGGTTTGTGCTAGCTCTTTGAAACTTGACCCAATAAAACAGTTTCAAGTTCTATCTCTATGGTTTGTTTGCTGTTGATGTAGCCCTAAGCCGAGACTGGTGAGAATCACTTTCATGGAAAGGGGTTGCCTAGCATCCAAAAAACTACGAGTTGCCTGGAATCTCAGCAAACACGTTTTCACCCAATCTTGATGATACTTTCAGGGAATGATGAGTACACCAATCCCACTTGGCTCACCAAATTTCGTTCTTCTAGGTTAAACCGTTCGTTTGCAGTAACTGTTTTCATTTTGAGGTTTCATCCTGTTTTTTCCTATACGGATACATGTATTTGGAACTCTAAATCAAACACGGTTTGTGCTAGCTCTTTGAAACTTGACCCAATAAAGCAGTTTCAAGTTCTATCTCTATGGTTTGTTTGCTGTTGATGTAGCCATAAGCAGAGACTGGCGAGAATCACTTTCATGGAAAGGGGTTGCCGAATTCCAAAAATATACGAATTGCCTGAAATCTCAGCAAATACTTTTCACCCAATCTTGATGATACTTTCAAAGAATGATCAGTACACCAATCCTACTTGTCTCTCCAAATTTCGTTCTTCTAGGTTAAACCGTTCGTTTGCAGTAACCGTTTTCATTTTGAGGTTTCACTCTGTTTTCTCCTATACGGATACATGTATTTGGAACTCTAAATCAAACACGGTTTGTGCTAGCTCTTTGAAACTTGACCCAATAAAGCAGTTTCAAGTTCTGTCTCTATCGTTTGTTTGCCGTTGATGTAGCCCTAAAGCAGAGACTGGCGAGAATCACTTTCATGGAAAGGGGTTGCCAAGCTTCCGAAAAACTACGAGTTGCCTGAAATCTCAGCAAACACTTTTTCACCCAATCGTGATGATACTTTCAGGAATGATCAGTACACCAATCCCACTTGGCTCACCAAATTTTGTTCTTCTAGGTTAAACTGTTCGTTTGCAGTAACCGTTTTCATTTTGAGGTTTCACTCTGTTTTCTCCTATACGGATACATGTATTTGGAACTCTAAATCAAACACGGTTTTGGATAGCTCTTTGAAACATGACCCAATAAAGCAGTTTCACGTTCTCTCTCTATGGTTTGTTTGCTGTTGATGTAGTCCTAAGCAGAGACTGACGAGAATCACTTTCATGGAAAGGGGTTTGCCATGCTTCCAAAAAACTACGAGTTGCATGAAATCTCAGCAAACACTTTTTCACAAAATTTTGATGATACTTTCAGGAATGATCAGTACACCAATCCCACTTTGCTCACCAAATTTCGTTCTTCTAGGTTAAACCGTTCGTTTTCAGTAACCGTTTCATTTTGAGGTTTCACTCTGTTTTCTCCTATACGGATACATGTATTTGGAACTCTAAATCAAACACGGTTTGTGCTAGCTCTTTGAAACTTGACCCAATAAAGCAGTTTCAAGTTCTATCTCTATGGTTTGTTTGCTGTTGATGTAGCCCTAAGCAGAGACTGCGAGAATCACTTCAATGGAAAGGGGTTGCCAAGCTTTCAAAAAACTACGAGTTGCCTGAAATCTCAGCAAACACTTTTTCACCCAATCTTGATGATACTTTCAGGGAATGATCAGTACACCAATCCTACTCGGCTCACCAAATTTCGTTCTTCTAGGTTAAACCATTCGTTTGCAGTAACCGTTTTCATTTTGAGGTTTCACTCTGTTTTCTCCTATAGTAATACATGTATTTGGAACTCTAAATCAAACACGGGTTTGTGCTAGCTCTTTGAAACTTGACCCAATAAAGCAGTTTCAAGTTCTATCTCTATGGTTTGTTTGCTGTTGATGTAGCCATAAGCAGAGACTTGCGAGAATCACTTTCATGGAAAGGGGTTGCCGAATTCCAAAAATATACGAATTGCATGAAATCTCAGCAAACACTTTTTCACCCAATCTTGATGACACTTTCAGGGAATGATCAGTACACCAATCCCACTTGGCTTTCCAAATTTCGTTCTTCTAGGTTAAACCGTTCGTTTGCAGTAACCGTTTTCAATTTGAGGTTTCACTCTGTTTTCTCCCTATACGGATACATATATTTGGAACCCTAAATCAAACACGGTTTGTGCTAGCTCTTTGAATCTTGACCCAATAAAGCAGTTTCAAGTTCTATCTCTATGGTTTGTTTGCTATTGATGTAGCCCTAAGCAGTGACTGGCGAGAATCCTTTCATGGAAAGGGGTTGCCAAGCTTCCAAAAAACTACGAGTTGCCTGAAATCTCAGCAAACATGTTTTCACCCAATCTTGATGATAATTTCAGGGAATGATCAGTACACCAATCCTACTTGTCTCTCCAAATTTCGTTCTTCTAGGTTAAACCGTTCGTTTGTAGTAACCGTTTTCATTTTGAGGTTTCACTCTGTTTTCTCCTATACGGATACATGTATTTGGAACTCTAAATCAAACACGGTTTGTGCTAGCTCTTTGAAACTTGACCCAAAAAAGCAGTTTCAGTTCTGTCTCTATCGTTTGTTTGCTGTTGATGTAGCCCTAAGCAGAGACTGGCGAGAATCACTTTCATGGAAAGGGGTTGCCAAGCTTCCGAAAAACTACGAGTTGCCTGAAATCTCAGCAAACACTTTTTCACCCAATCGTGATGATACTTTCAGGGAATGATCAGTACACCAATCCCACTTGGCTGACCAAATTTTCTTCTTCTAGGTTAAACTGTTCGTTTGCAGTAACCGTTTTCATTTTGAGGTTTCACTCTGTTTTCTCCTATACGGATACATGTATTTGGAACTCTAAATCAAACACGGTTTGGGCTAGCTCTTTGAAACTTGACCCAATAAAGCAGTTTCAAGTTCTATCTCTATGGTTTGTTTGCTGTTGATGTAGCCCTAAGCAGAGACTGGCGAGAATCACTTTCATGGAAAGGGGTTGCCAAGCTTCCAAAAAACTACGAGTTGCCTGAAATCTCAGCAACCACTTTTTCACCCAATCTGATGATACTTGCAGGGAATGATCAGTACACCAATCCCACTTTGCTCACCAAATTTCGTTCTTCTAGGTTAAACCGTTCGTTTGCAGTAACCGTTTATATTTTGAGGTTTCACTCTGTTTTCTCCTATACGGATACATGGATTTGGAACTCTAAATCAAACACGATTTGTGCTAGCTCTTTGAAACTTGACCCAATAAAGCAGTTTCAAGTTCTATCTCTATGGTTTGTTTGCTGTTGATGTAGCCCTAATCAGAGACTGGCGAGATTCACTTTCATGGAAAGGGGTTGCAAAGCTTCCAAAAAACTACGAGTTCCTGAAATCTCAGCAAACACTTTTTCACCCAATCTTGATGATTCTTTCAGGGAATGATCAGTACACCAATCCCACTTGGCTCACCAAATTTCGTTCTTCTAGGTTAAACCGTTCGTTTGCAGTAACAGTTTTCATTTTGAGGTTTCACTCTGTTTTCTCCTATACGGATACATGTATTTGGAACTTTAAATCAAACACGGTTTGTGCTAGCTCTTTGAAACTTGACCCAATAAAGCAGTTTCAAGTTCTATCTCTATGGTTTGTTTGCTGTTGATGTAGCCATAAGCAGAGACTTGCGAGAATCACTTTAATGGAAAGGGGTTGCCGAATTCCAAAAATATACGAATTGCCTGAAATCTCAGCAAACACTTTTTCACCCAATCTTGATGACACTTTCATGGAATGATCAGTACACCAATCCCACTTGGCTTTCCAAATTTCGTTCTTCTAGGTTAAACCGTTCGTTTGCAGTAACCGTTTTCATTTTGAGGTTTCACTCTGTTTTCTCCTATACGGATACATATATTTGGAACTCTAAATCAAACACGGTTTGTGCTAGCTCTTTGAAACTTGACCCATTAAAGCAGTTTCAAGTTCTATCTCTATGGTTTGTTTGCTGTTGATGTAGCCCTAAGCAGAGACTGGCGAGAATCACTTTCATGGAAAGGGGTTGCCAAGCTTCCAAAAAACTACGAGTTGCCTGAAATCTCAGCAAAAACATTTTCACCCAATCGTGATGATACTTTCAGGGAATGATCAGTACACCAATCCCACTTTGCTCACCAAATTTCGTTCTTCTAGGTTAAACCGTTCGTTTGCAGTAACCGTTTATATTTTGAGGTTTCACTCTGTTTTCTCCTATACGGATACATGGATTTGGAACTCTAAATCAAACTCGGTTTGTGCTAGCTCTTTGAAACTTGACCCAATAAAGCAGTTTCACGTTCTCTCTCTATGGTTTGTTTGCTGTTGATGTAGTCCTAAGCAGAGACTGACGAGAATCACTTTCATGGAAAGGGGTTTGCCATGCTTCCAAAAAACTACGAGTTGCATGAAATCTCAGCAAACACTTTTTCACAAAATTTTGATGATACTTTCAGGGAATGATCAGTACACCAATCCCACTTTGCTCACCAAATTTCGTTCTTCTAGGTTAAACCGTTCGTTTTCAGTAACCGTTTTCATTTTGAGGTTTCACTCTGTTTTCTCCTATACGGATACATGTATTTGGAACTCTAAATCAAACACGGTTTGTGCTAGCTCTTTGAAACTTGACCCAATAAAGCAGTTTCAAGTTCTATCTCTATGGTTTGTTTGCTGTTGATGTAGCCCTAAGCAGAGACTGCGAGAATCACTTCAATGGAAAGGGGTTGCCAAGCATTCAAAAAACTACGAGTTGCCGGAAATCTCAGCAAACACTTTTTCACCCAATCTTGATGATACTTTCAGGGAATGATCAGTACACCAATCCTACTTGGCTCACCAAATTTCGTTCTTCTAGGTTAAACCATTCGTTTGCAGTAACCGTTTTCATTTTGAGGTTTCACTCTGTTTTCTCCTATACAGATACATGTATTTGGAACTCTAAATCAAACACGGTTTGTGCTAGCTCTTTGAAACTTGACCCAATAAAGCAGTTTCAAGTTCTATCTCTATGGTTTGTTTGCTGTTGATGTAGCCCTAAGCAGAGACTGGCGAGAATCACTTTCATGGAAAGGGGTTGCCAAGCTTCCAAAAATCTACGAGTTGCCTGAAATCTCAGCAAAAACTTTTTCACCCAATCGTGATGATACTTTCAGGGAATGATCAGTACAACAATCCCACTTGGCTGACCAAATTTTCTTCTTCTAGGTAAAACTGTTCGTTTGCAGTAACCGTTTTCATTTTGAGGTTTCACTCTGTTTTCTCCTATACGGATACATGTATTTGGAACTCTAAATCAAACACGGTTTGGGCTAGCTCTTTGAAACTTGACCCAATAAAGCAGTTTCAAGTTCTATCTCTATGGTTTGTTTGCTGTTGATGTAGCCCTAAGCAGAGACTGGCGAGAATCACTTTCATGGAAAGGGGTTGCCAAGCTTCCAAAAAACTACGAGTTGCCTGAAATCTCAGCAACCACTTTTTCACCCAATCTTGATGATACTTGCAGGGAATGATCAGTACACCAATCCCACTTTGCTCACCAAATTTCGTTCTTCTAGGTTAAACCGTTCGTTTGCAGTAACCGTTTATATTTTGAGGTTTCACTCTGTTTTCTCCTATACGGATACATGGATTTGGAACTCTAAATCAAACACGATTTGGGCTAGCTCTTTGAAACTTGACCCAATAAAGCAGTTTCAAGTTCTATCTCTATGGTTTGTTTGCTGTTGATGTAGCCCTAATCAGAGACTGGCGAGATTCACTTTCATGGAAAGGGGTTGCAAAGCTTCCAAAAAACTACGAGTTCCTGAAATCTCAGCAAACACTTTTTCACCCAATCTTGATGATTCTTTCAGGGAATGATCAGTACACCAATCCCTCTTGGCTCACCAAATTTCGTTCTTCTAGGTTAAACCGTTCGTTTGCAGTAACAGTTTTCATTTTGAGGTTTCACTCTGTTTTCTCCTATACGGATACATGTATTTGGAACTTTAAATCAAACACGGTTTGTGCTAGCTCTTTGAAACTTGACCCAATAAAGCAGTTTCAAGTTCTATCTCTATGGTTTGTTTGCTGTTGATGTAGCCATAAGCAGAGACTTGCGAGAATCACTTTCATGGAAAGGGGTTGCCGAATTCCAAAAATATACGAATTGCCTGAAATCTCAGCAAACACTTTTTCACCCAATCTTGATGACACTTTCATGGAATGATCAGTACACCAATCCCACTTGGCTTTCCAAATTTCGTTCTTCTAGGTTAAACCGTTCGTTTGCAGTAACCGTTTTCATTTTGAGGTTTCACTCTGTTTTCTCCTATACGGATACATATATTTGGAACTCTAAATCAAACACGGTTTGTGCTAGCTCTTTGAAACTTGACCCATTAAAGCAGTTTCAAGTTCTATCTCTATGGTTTGTTTGCTGTTGATGTAGCCCTAAGCAGAGACTGGCGAGAATCACTTTCATGGAAAGGGGTTGCCAAGCTTCCAAAAAACTACGAGTTGCCTGAAATCTCAGCAACCACTTTTTCACCCAATCTTGATGATACTTTCAGGGAATGATCAGTACACCAATCCCACTTGGCTCACCAAATTTTCTTCTTCTAGGTTAAACTGTTCGTTTGCAGTAACCGTTTTCATTTTGAGGTTTCACTCTGTTTTCTCCTATACGGATACATGTATTTGGAACTCTAAATCAAACACGGTTTGTGCTAGCTCTTTGAAACATGACCCATTAAAGCAGTTTCAAGTTCTATATCTATGGTTTGTTTACTGTTGATGTAGCCCTAAGCAGAGACTGGCGAGAATCACTTTCATGGAAAGGGGTTGCCAAGCTTCCAAAAAACTACGAGTTGCCTGAAATCTCAGCAAACACTTTTTCACCCAATCTTGATGATACTTTCAGGGAATGATCAGTACACCAATGCCACTTGGCTAACCAAATTTCGTTCTTCTAGGATAAACCGTGCGTTTGCAGTAACCGTTTTCATTTTGAGGTTTCACTCTGTTTTCTCCTATACGGATACAAGTATTTGGAACTCTAAATCAAACACGGTTTGGGCTAGCTCTTTGAAACTTGACCCAATAAAGCAGTTTCAAGTTCTATCTCTATGGTTTGTTTGCTGTTGATGTAGCCCTAAGCAGAGACTGGCGAGAATCACTTTCATGGAAAGGGGTTGCCAAGCTTCCAAAAAACTACGAGTTTCCTGAAATCTCAGCAACCACTTTTTCACCCAATCTTGATGATACTTTCAGGGAATGATCAGTACACCAATCCCACTTTGCTCACCAAATTTCGTTCTTCTAGGTTAAACCGTTCGTTTGCAGTAACCGTTTATATTTTGAGGTTTCACTCTGTTTTCTCCTATACGGATACATGGATTTGGAACTCTAAATCAAACACGGTTTGTGCTAGCTCTTTGAAACTTGACCCAATAAAGCAGTTTAAAGTTCTATCTCTATGGTTTGTTTGCTGTTGATGTAGCCCTAATCAGAGACTGGCGAGAATCACTTTCATGGAAAGGGGTTGCCAAGCTTCCAAAAAACTACGAGTTGCCTGAAATCTCAGCAAACACTTTTTCACCCAATCTTGATGATACTTTCAGGGAATGATCAGTACACCAATCCCACTTGGCTCACCAAATTTCGTTCTTCTAGGTTAAACCGTTCGTTTGCAGTAACAGTTTTCATTTTGAGGTTTCACTCTGTTTTCTCCTATACGGATACATGTATTTGGAACTCTAAATCAAACACGGTTTGTGCTAGCTCTTTGAAACTTGAACCAATAAAGCAGTTTCAAGTTCTTTCTCTATGGTTTGTTTGCTGTTGATGTAGACCTAAGCAGAGACTGGCGAGAATCACTTTCATGGAAAGGGGTTGCCAAGCTTCCAAAAAACTACGAGTTGCCTGAAATCTCAGCAAAAACATTTTCACCCAATCTTGATGATACTTTCAGGGAATGATCAGTACACCAATCCCACTTGGCTCACCAAATTTTCTTCTTCTAGGTTAAACTGTTCGTTTGCAGTAACCGTTTTCATTTTGAGGTTTCACTCTGTTTTCTCCTATACGGATACATGTATTTGGAACTCTAAATCAAACACGGTTTGTGCTAGCTCTTTGAAACTTCACCCAATAAAGCAGTTTCAAGTTCTATCTCTATGGATTGTGTGCTGGTGATGTAGCCCTAAGCAGAGACTGGCGAGAATCACTTTCATGGAAAGGGGTTGCCAAGCTTCCAAAAAACTAAGAGTTGCCTGAAATCTCAGCAAACACTTTTTCACCCAATCTTGATGATACTTTCAGGGAATGATCAGTACACCAATCCCACTTGGCTCACCAAATTTCGTTCTTCTAGGTTAATCCGTTCGTTTGCAGTAACCGTTTTAATTTTGAGGTTTCACTCTGTTTTCTCCTATACGGATATATGTATTTGGAACTCTATATCAAACACGGTTTGTGCTAGCTCTTTGAAACTTCACCCAATAAAGCAGTTTCAAGTTCTATCTCTATGGTTTGTTTGCTGTTGATGTAGCCCTAAGCAGAGACTGGCGTGAATCACTTTCATGGAAAGGGGTTGCCAAGCTTCAAAAAAACTACGAGTTTCCTGAAATCTCAGCAAACAATTTTTTCACCCAATCTTGATGATACTTTCAGGGAATGATCAGTACACCAATGCCACTTGGCTCACCAAATTTCGTTCTTCTAGGTTAAACCGTTCATTTGCAGTAACCGTTTTCATTTTGAGGTTTCACTCTGTTTTCTCCTATGTGGATACATGTATTTGGAACTCTAAATCAAACACGGTTTGTGCTAGCTCTTTGAAACTTGACCTAATAAAGCAGTTTCAAGTTCTATCTCTATGTTTTTTTTGCTGTTTCTGTAGTCCTAAGCAGAGACTGGCGAGAATCACTTTCATGGAAAGGGATTGCCAAGCTTCCAAAAAACTACGAGTTGCCTGAAATCTCAGCAAACACTTTTTCACCCAATCTTGATGATACTTTCAGGGAATGATTAGTACACCAATCCCACTTGGCTCACCAAATTTCGTTCTTCTAGGTTAAACCGTTCGTTTGCAGTAACCGTTTTTATTTTGAGGTTTCACTCTGTTTTCTTTTATACGGATGCATGTATTTTGAACTCTAAATCAAACACGGTTTGTGTAGCTCTTTGAAACTTGACCCTATAAAGCAGTTTCTAGTTCTATCTTCATAGTTTGTTTGCTGTTGATGTGGCCCTAAGCAGAGACTGGCGAGAATCACTTTCATGGAAAGGGGTTGCCAAGCTTCCAAAAAACTACAAGTTTCCTGAAATCTCAGCAAACACTTTTACACCCAATCTTGATGATACTTTCATGGAATAATCACTACACAAATCCCACTTGGCTCACCAAATTTCGTTCTTCTAGGTTAAACCGTTCGTTTGCAGTAACCGTTTTCATTTTGAGGTTTCACTCTGTTTTCTCCTATACAGATACATGTATTTGGAACTCTAAATCACACACGGTTTGTGCTAGCTCTTTGAAACTTAACCCAATACAGCAGTTTCAAGTTCTATCTCTATTGTTTGTTTGCTGTTGATGTAGCCCTAAGCAGAGACTGGCGAGAATCACTTACATGGAAAGGGGTTGCCAAGCTTCCAAAAAACTACGAGTTGCCTGAAATCTCAGCAAACACTTTTTCAACCAATCTTGATGATACTTTCCGGGAATGATCAGTACACCAATCCCACTTGGCTCACCAAATTTCGTTCTTCTAGGTTAAACCGTTCGTTTGCAGTAACCGTTTTCATTTTGAGGTTTCACTCTGTTTTCTCCTATACGTAAACATGTATTTTGAACTCTAAATAAAACACGGTTTGTGCTAGCTCTTTGAAACTTGACCCAATAAAGCAGTTTCAAGTTCTATCTTTATGGTTTGTTTGCTGTTGATGTATCCCTAATCAGAGACTGGCGAGAATCACTTTCATGGAAAGGGGTTGCCAAGCTTTCAAAAAACTACGAGTTGCCTGAAGTCTCAGAAAACACTTTTTCACCCACTCTTGATGATACTTTTGGGGAATGATCAATACACCAATCCAACTTGGCTCACCAAAGTCCGTTCTTCTAGGTTAAACCGTTCGTTTGCAGTAGCCGTTTTCATTTTGAGGTTAAACTCTGTTTTCTTCTATAGGGATACATGTATTTAGAACTCTAAATCAAACACGGTTTGTGCTAGCTCTTTGAAACTTGACCCAATAAAGCAGTTTGAAGTTCTATCTCTATGGTTTGTTTGCTGTTGATGTAGCCCTATGGAGAGACTGGCGAGAATCACTTTCATGGAAAGGGGTTGCCAAGTTTCCAAAAAACTACGAGTTGCCTGAAAAATCAGCAAACGCTTTTTCACCCAATCGTCCTGATACTTTCAGGGAATGATCAGTACACCAATCCCACTTGGCTCACCAAATTTCGTTCTTCTAAGTTAAACCGTTCGTTTGCAGTAACCGTTTTTATTTTGAGGTTTCACTCTGTTTTCTCCTATACGGATACATGTATTTGGAACTCTAAATCAAACACGGTTTGTTCTAGCTCTTTGAAACTTGACCAATAAAGCAGTGTCAAGTTCTATCTCTATGGTTTCTTTGCAGGTGATGTAGTCCTAAGCAGAGACTGGCGAGAATCACTTTCATGGAAAGGGGTTGCCAAGCTCCCAAAAAACTACGAGTTTCCTGAAATCTCAGCAAACACTTTTTCACCCAATCTTGATGATACTTTCAGGGAATGATCAGTACACCAATCCCACTTGGATCACCAAATTTCGTTTTTCTAGGTTAAACCGTTCGTTTGCAGTATCCATTTTCATTTTGAGGTTTCACTCTGATTTCTTTTATACGGATGCATGTATTTGGAACACTAAATCAAACACGGTTTGTGTAGCTCTTTGAAACTTGACCCAATAAAGCAGTTTCTAGTTCTATCTCTATGGTTTGTTTTCTGTTGATGTAGCCCTAAGCAGAGACTGGCGAGAATCACTTTCATGGAAAGGGTTGCCAAGCTTTCAAAAACTACGAGTTGCCTGAAATCTCAGCAACCACTTTTTCACCCAATCTTGATGATACTTTCAGGGAATGATCAGTACACCAATACCACTTGGCTCACCAAATTTCGTTCTTCTAGGTAAACCGCTCGTTTGCAGTAACCGTTTTCATTTTGAGGTTTCACTCTGTTTTCTCCTATGTGGATACATGTATTTGGAACTCTAAAATCAAACACGGTTTGTGCTAGCTCTTTGAAACTTGACCCAATAAAGCAGTTTCAAGTTCTATCTCTATGGTTTTTTTGCTTTTTCTGTAGTCCTAAGCAGAGACTGGCCAGAATCACTTTCATGGAAAGGGGTTGCCAAGCTTCCAAAAAACTATGAATTTCCTGAAATCTCAGCAAACACTTTTCACCCAATCGTGATGATACTTTCAGGGAATGATCAGTACACCATTCCAACTTGCCTCACCAAATTGTGTTCCTCTAGATTAAACCGTTCGATTGCAGTAACTGTTTTCATTTTGAGGTTTCACTCCTTTTTCTCCTATACAGATATATGTATTTGGAACTCTAAATCAAACACGGTTTGTGCTAGCTCTTTGAAACTTGACCCATTAAAGCAGTTTCAAGTTCTATCTCTATAGTTTGTTTTCTGTTGATGTAGCCCAAAGCAGAGACTGGCGAGAATCACTTTCATGGAAAGGGGTTGCCAAGCTCCCAAAAAACTACGAGTTTCCTGAAATCTCAGCAAACACTTTTTCACCCAATCTTGATGATACTTTCAGGGAATGATCAGTACACCAATCCCACTTGGATCACCAAATTTCGTTCTTCTAGGTTAAACCGTTCGTTTGCAGTATCCATTTTCATTTTGAGGTTTCACTCTGATTTCTTTAATACGGATGCATGTATTTGGAACACTAAATCAAACACGGTTTGTGTAGCTCTTTGAAACTTGACCCAATAAAGCAGTTTCTAGTTCTATCTCTATGGTTTGTTTTCTGTTGATGTAGCCCTAAGCAGAGACTGGCGAGAATCACTTTCATGGAAAGGGGTTGCCAAGCTTTCAAAAACTACGAGTTGCCTGAAATCTCAGCAACCACATTTTCACCCAATCTTGATGATACTTTCAGGGAATGATCAGTACACCAATACCACTTGGCTCACCAAATTTCGTTCTTCTAGGTTAAAACGCTCGTTTGCAGTAACCGTTTTCATTTTGAGGTTTCACTCTGTTTTCTCCTAAATGGATACATAGATTTGGAACTCTAAATCAAACACGGTTGTGCTAGCTCTTTGAAACTTGACCCAATAAAGCAGTTTCAAGTCCTATCGCTATGGTTTGTTTGCTGTTGATGTAGCCCTAAGCAGAGACTGGCGAGAATCACTTTCATGGAAAGGGGTTGCCAAGCTTCCAAAAAACTACAAGTTTCCTGAAATCTCAGCAAACACTTTTACACCCAATCTTGATGATACTTTCATGGAATAATCAGTACACAAATCCCACTTGGCTCACCAAATTTCGTTCTTCTAGGTTAAACCGTTCGTTTGCAGTAACCGTTTTCATTTTGAGGTTTCACTCTTTTTTCTCCTATATGGATACATGTGTTTGGAATTCTAAATCAAAAACGGTTTGTGCTAGCTCCTTGAAACTTGACCCAATAAAGCAGTTTCAAGTTCTATCTCTATGGTTTGTTTGCTGTTGATGTAGCCCTAAACACAGACTGGCGAGAATCACTTTCATGGAAAGGGGTTGCCAAGCTTTCAAAAAAACTACGAGTTGCCTGAAGTCTCAGAAAAACACTTTTTCACCCACTCTTGATGATACTTTTGGGGAATGATCAATACACCAATCCAACTTGGCTCACCAAAGTCCGTTCTTCTAGGTTAAACCGTTCGTTTGCAGTAACCGTTTTCATTTTGAGGTTTCACTCTGTTTTCTCCTATACGGATACATGTATTTGGAACTCTAAATCAAACACGTTTTGTGCTAGCTCTTTGAAAACTTGACCCAATAAAGCAGTTTCAAGTTCTATCTCTATGGTTTGTTTTCTTTTGATGTAGCCCTAAGCAGAGCCTGGCGAGAATCACTTTCATGAAAAGGGGTTGCCAAGCTTCCAAAAAACTACGAGTTGCCTGAAATCTCAGCAAACACTTTTTCACGCAATCTTGATGATACTTTCAGGGAATGATCAGTACACCAATCCCACTTGGCTCACCTAATTTCGTTCTTCTAGGTTAAACCGTTCGTTTGCAGTAACCGTTTTCATTTCTTAGGTTTCACTCTGTTTTCTCCTATACGGATACATGTTGTTGAAACTCTAAATCAAACACGGTTTGTGCAAGCTCTTTGAAACTTGACCCAATAAAGCAGTTTCAAGTTCTATCTCTATGGTTTGTTTTCTGCTGATGTAGCTCTAAGCAGAGACTGGCGAGAATTACTTTTATGGAAAGGGGTTGCCAAGCTTCCAAAAAACTACGAGTTGCCTGAAATCTCAGCAACCACTTTTTCACCCAATCTTGATGATACTTTCAGGGAATCATCAGTACACCAATACCACTTCGCTCACCAAATTTCGTTCTTCTTGGTTAAACCGTTCGTTTGCAGTAACCATTTTCATTTTGAGGTTTCACTCTGTTTTCTCCTATACGGATACATGTATTTGGAACTCTAAATCAAACACGGTTTGTGATAGCTCTTAGAAACCTGACCCAATAAAGCAGTTTCAAGTTCTATCTCTGAAGTTTGTTTGCTGTTGATGTAGCCCTAAGCAGAGACTGGCGAGAATCACTTTCATGGAAAGGTGTTGCCAAGCTTCCAAAAAACTACGAGTTTTCTGAAATCTCAGCAAACACTTTTTCACCCAATCTTGATGATACTTTCAGGGAATGATCAGTACACCAATCCCACTTGGCTCACCAAATTTCGTTCTTCTAGGTTAAACGTTCGTTTGCAGTAACCGTTTTCATTTTGAGGTTTCACTCAGTTTTTTCCTATACAGATACATGTATTTGGAACTCTAAATCAAACACGGTTTGTGCAAGCTCTTTGAAACTTCACTCAATAAAGCAGTTTCAAGTTCTATCTTTATGGTTTGTTTTCTGTTGATGTAGCTCTAAGCAGAGACTGGCGAGAATCACTTTTATGGAAAGGGGTTGCCAAGCTTCCAAAAAACTACGAGTTGCCTGAAATCTCAGCAACCACTTTTTCACCCAATCGTGATGAGACTTTAAGGGAATGATCAGTACACCAATCCCACTTGGGTCACCAACTTTCGTTCTTCAAGGTTAAACCGTTTCGTTTGCAGTAACCATTTTCATTTTGAGGTTTCACTCTGTTTTCTCCTAAATGGATACATAGATTTGGAACTCTAAATCAAACACGGTTTGTGCTAGCTCTTTGAAACTTGACACAATAAAGCAGTTTCAAGTCCTATCGCTATGGTTTGTTTGCTGTTGATGTAAGCCCTAAGCAGAGACTGGCGAGAATCACTTTCATGGAAAGGGGTTGCCAAGCTTCCAAAAAACTACTAGTTTCCTGAAATCTCAGCAAACACTTTTACACCCAATCTTGATGATACTTTCATGGAATAATCAGTACACAAATCCCACTTGGCTCACCAAATTTCGTTCTTCTAGGTTAAACCGTTCGTTTGCAGTAACCGTTTTCATTTTGAGGTTTCACTCTTTTTTCTCCTATATGGATACATGTGTTTGGAATTCTAAATCAAAAACGGTTTGTGCTAGCTCCTTGAAACTTGACCCAATAAAGCAGTTTCAAGTTCTATCTCTATGGTTTCTTTGCTGTTGATGTAGCCCTAAACACAGACTGGCGAGAATCACTTTCATGGAAAGGGGTTGCCAAGCTTCAAAAAACTACGAGTTGCCTGAAGTCTCAGAAAACACTTTTTCACCCACTCTTGATGATACTTTTGGGGAATGATCAATACACCAATCCAACTTGGCTCACCAAAGTCCGTTCTTCTAGGTTAAACCGTTCGTTTGCAGTAACCGTTTTCATTTTGAGGTTTCACTCTGTTTTCTCCTATACGGATACATGTATTTGGAACTCTAAATCAAACACGTTTTGTGCTAGCTCTTTGAAACTTGACCCAATAAAGCAGTTTCAAGTTCTATCTCTATGGTTTGTTTTCTTTTGATGTAGCCCTAAGCAGAGCCTGGCGAGAATCACTTTCATGAAAAGGGGTTGCCAAGCTTCCAAAAAACTACGAGTTGCCTGAAATCTCAGCAAACACTTTTTCACCGCAATCTTGATGATACTTTCAGGGAATGATCAGTACACCAATACCACTCGCTCACCAAATTTCGTTCTTCTTGGTTAAACCGTTCGTTTGCAGTAACCGTTTTCATTTTGAGGTTTCACTCTGTTTTCTCCTATACGGATACATGTATTTGGAACTCTAAATCAAACACGGTTTGTGATAGCTCTTAGAAACCTGACCCAATAAAGCAGTTTCAAGTTCTATCTCTGAAGTTTGTTTGCTGTTGATGTAGCCCTAAGCAGAGACTGGCGAGAATCACTTTCATGGAAAGGTGTTGCCAAGCTTCCAAAAAACTACGAGTTTTCTGAAATCTCAGCAAACACTTTTTCACCCAATCTTGATGATACTTTCAGGGAATGATCAGTACACCAATCCCACTTGGCTCACCAAATTTCGTTCTTCTAGGTTAAACCGTTCGTTTGCAGTAACCGTTTCATTTTGAGGTTTCACTCTGTTTTTCCTATACGGATACATGTATTTGGAACTCTAAATCAAACACGGTTTGTGCAAGCTCTTTGAAACTTGACCCAATAAAGCAGTTTCAAGTTCTATCTTTATGGTTTGTTTTCTGTTGATGTAGCTCTAAGCAGAGACTGGCGAGAATCACTTTTATGGAAAGGGGTTGCCAAGCTTCCAAAAACTACGAGTTGCCTGAAATCTCAGCAACCACTTTTCACCCAATCTTGATGAGACTTTAAGGGAATGATCAGCACACCAAATCCCACTTGGGTCACCAACTTTCGTTCTTCAAGGTTAAACCGTTCGTTTGCAGTAACCATTTTCATTTTGAGGTTTCACTCTGTTTTCTCCTATACGGATACATGTATTTGAAACTCTAAATCAAACATGGTTTGTGCTAGCTCTTTGAAACTTGACCCAATACAGCAGTTTCAAGTTCTATCTCTATGGTTTGTTTGCTGTTGATGTAAGCCTAAGCAGAGACTGGCGAGAATCACTTTCAAAAAACAGTTTTGCCAAGCTTATAAAAACTACGAGTTGCCTGAAATCTCAGCAAACACTTTTTCACCCAATCGTGATGATACTTTCAGGGAATGATCAGTACACCAATCCCACTTGGCTCACCAATTTTCGTTCTCCTAGGTTAAACCGTTCGTTTGCAGTAACCGTTTTCATTTTGAGGTTTCACTCTGTTTTCTCCTATATGGATACATGTATTTGAAACTCTAAATAAAACACGGTTTGTGCTAGCTCTTTGAAATTGACCCAATAAAGCACTTTCAAGTTCTATCATAGTGGTTTGTTTGCTGTTGATGTAGCCCTCAGCAGAGACTGGCGAGAATCACTTTCATGGAAAGGGGTTGCCAAGCTTCCAAAAAACTACGAGTTGCCTGAATTCTCAGCAAACACTTTTTCACCCAATCTTGATGATACTTTCAGGGAATGATCAGTACACCAATCCCACGTGGCTCACCTAATTTCGTTCTACTAGGTTAAAGCGTTCGTTTGCAGTAACCGTTTTCATTTTGAGGTTTCACTCTGTTTTCTCCTATACGGATACATGTATTTGGAAGTCTAAATCAAACACGGTTTGTGCTAGCTCTTTGAAATTTGACCCAATGAAGCAGTTTCAAGTTCTATCTCTATGGTTTGTTTGCTGTTGATGTAGCCCCTAAGCAGAGACTGGCGAGAATCACTTTCATAGAAAGGGGTTGCAAAGCTTCCATAAAACTACGAGTTGCCTGAAATCGCAGCAAACACTTTTTCACCCAATCTTGATGATACTTTCAGGGAATGATCAGTACACCAATCCCACTTGGCTCACCAAATTTCGTTCTTCTAGGTTAAACCGTTCGTTTGCAGTAACCGTTTTCATTTTGAGGTTTCACTCTGTTTTCTCCTGTAAAGATACATGTATTTGAAACTCTAAATCAAACTCGGTTTGTGTAGCTCTTTGAAACTTGACCCAATAAAGCAGTTTCAAGTTCTATCTCTATGGTTTGTTTGCTGTTGATGTAGCCCTAAGCAGAGACTGGCGAGAATCACTTTCATGGAAAGGGGTTGCCAAGCTTCCAAAACACTACGAGTTGCCTGAAATCTCAGCAAACACTTTTTCACCCAATCTTGATGGTACTTTCAGGGATTGATCAGTACACCAATCCCACTTGGCTCACCAAATTTCGTTCTTTTAGGTTAAACCGTTCGTTTGCAGTAACCGTTTTCATTTTGATGTTTCACTCTGTTTTCTCCTATACGGATACATGTATTTGGAACTCTAAATCAAACACGGTTTGTGATAGCTCTTAGAAACTTGACCCCATAAAGCAGTTTCAAGTTCTATCTCTAAGGTTTGTTTGCTGTTGATGTAGCCCTAAGCAGAGACTGGCGAGAATCACTTTAATGGAAAGGTGTTGCCAAGGTTTCAAAAAACTACGAGTTTCCTGAAATCTCAGCAAACACTTTTTCACCCAATCTTGATGATACTTTCAGGGAATGGTCAGTACACCAATCCCACTTGGCTCACCAAATTTCGTTCTTCTAGGTTAAACCGTTCGTTTGCAGTAACCGTTTTCATTTTGAGGTTTCACTCTGTTGTCTCCTATACGGATACAAGTATTTGGAACTCTAAATCAAACACGGTTTTGGTAGCTCTTTGAAATTTGACCCAATAAAGCAGTTTCAAGTTCTCTCTCTATGGTTTGTTTGCTGTTGATGTAGCCCTAAGCAGAGACTGGCGAGAATCACTTTCATGGAAAGGGGTTGCAAAGCTTCCCAAAAATTACGAGTTGCCTTAAATCTCAGCAACCACTTTTTCACCCAATCTTGATGAGACTTTCCGGGAATGATCAGTACACCAATCCCACTCGGCTCACCAACTTTGGTTCTTCTAGGTTAAACCGTTCGATTGCAGTAACCGTTTTCAATTTTGAAGTTTCACTCTATTTTCTCCTATACGGATACATGTATTTGGAACTCTAAATCAAACACAGTTTGTGCTAGCTCTTTGAAACTTGACCACTAAAGCATTTGCAAGTTCTATCTCTATAGTTTGTTTGTTGTTGATGTAACCCTAAGCAGACACTGGCGAGAATCACTTTCATGGAAAAGGGTTCCCAAGCTTCCAAAAAACTAGAAGTTGCCTGAAATCTCACCAAACACTTTTTCACCAAATCGTGATTATACTTTCAGGGAATGATCACTACACCAATCCCATTTGGCTCACCAAATTTCGTTTTTCTAGGTTAAACCGTTTCGTTTGCAGTAACCGTTTTCATTTTGAGGTTTCACTCTGTTTTCCTCCTATAGAGATACATGTATTTGAAACTCTAAATCAAACACGGTTCGGGGTAGCTGTTTGAAATTTGACCCAATAAAGCAGTTTCAAGTTCTATCTCTATGGTTTGTTTGCTGTTGAATGTAGCCCTAAGCAGAGACTGGCGAGAATCACTTTCAAAAAACAGTTTGCCAATCTTATAAAAAAGTACGAGTTTCCTGAAATCTCAGCAAACACTTTTTCACCCAATCGTGATGATACTTTCAGGGAATGACCAGTACACCAATCCCACTTGGCTCACCAAATTTCGTTCTTCTAGGTTAAACCGTTCGTTTGCAGTAACCGTTTTCATTTGATGTTTCACTCTGTTTTCTCCTATATGGATACATGTATTTGGAACTCTAAATCAAACACGGTTTGTGCTAGCTCTTTCAAATTTGACCCAATAAAGCAGTTTCAAGTTCTATCTCTATGGTTTGTTTGCTGTTGATGTATCCGTAAGCAGAGACTGGCGAGAATCACTTTCATGGAAAGGGGTTGCCAAGCTTCCAAAAAACTACGAGTTTCCTGAAATCTCCGCAAACACTTTTTCACCCAATCGTGATGATACTTTCAGGGAATGATCACTACACCAATCCCACTTGGCTTACCAAATTTCGTTCTTCTAGTTTAAACCGTTCGTTTGCAGTAACCGTTTTCATTTTGAGGTTTCACTCTGTTTTCTCCTATACGGATACATGTATTTGGAACTGTAAATCAAGCACGGTTTGTGCTAGCTCTTTGAAACATAACCCAATAAAGCAGTTTCAAGTTCTTTCTCTATGGTTTGTTTGCTGTTGATGTAGCCCTAAGCAGAGACTGGCGAGAATCACTTTCATAGAAAGGGGTTGCCAAGCTTCCAAAAAACTAGGAGTTGCCTGAAATCTCAGCAAGAACTTCTTCACCCAATCTTGATGATACTTTCAGGGAATGATCTGTACACCAATCCCACTTGGCTCACCAAATTTCGTTCTTCTAGGTTAAACCGTTCGTTTGCAGTAACCGTTTTTATTTTGAGGTTTCACTCAGTTTTCTCCTATACGGATACATGTATTTGGAACTCTAAATCAAACACAGTTTGTGCAAGCTCTTTGAAACTTGACCCAATAAAGCACTTTCAAGTTCTATCTCAGTGGTTTGTTTGCTGTTGATGTAGCCCTAAGCAGAGACTGGCGAGAATCACTTTCATGGAAAGGGGTTGCCAAGCTTCCAAAAAAATACGAGTTGCCTGAAATCTCAGCAACCCCTTTTTCACCCAATCTTGATGATACTTTCAGGGAATGATGAGTACACCAATCACACTTGACTCACCAAATTTCGTTTCTTCTAGGTTAAACCGTTCGTTTGCAGTAACCATTTTCATTTTGAGGTTTCACTCTGTTTTCTCCTATACGGATACATGTATTTGGAACTCTAAATCAAACACGGTTTGTGATAGCTCTTAGAAACTTGACCCAATAAAGCAGTTTCAAATTCTATCTCTATGGTTTGTTTTCTGTTGATGTAGCCTAAGCAGAGACTGGCGAGAATCACTTTCATGGAAAGGGGTTGCCAAGCTTCCAAAAAACTAAGAGTTTCCTGAAATCTCAGCAAACCACTTTTTCACCCAATCTTGATGATACTTACAGGGAATGATCAGGACACCAATCCCACTTGGCTCACCAAATTTCGGTCTTCTAGTTTAAACCGTTCGTTTGCAGTAACCCGTTTTCATTTTGAGGTTTCACTCTGTTTTCTCCTATACGGATACATGTATTTGGAAATCTAAATCAAATACGGTTTGTGCTAGCTCTTTGAAACTTGACCCAATAAAGCAGTTTCAAGTTCTATCTCTATGGTTTGTTTGCTGTTGATGTAGCCCTAAGCAGAGACTGGCGAGAATCACTTTTATGGAATTGGATGCAAGCTTCCAAAAAACTACGAGTTGCCTGAAATCTCAGCAAACACTTTTTCACCCAATCTTGATGATACTTTTCAGGGAATGATCAGTACACCAATCCCTCTTGGCTCACCAAATTTCGTTCTTCTAGGTTAAACCGTTCGTTTTGCAGTAACCGTTTTAATTTTGAGGTTTCACTCTGTTGTCTCCTATACGGATACATGTATTTGGAACTCTAATTCAAACACGGTTTGTGCTAGCTCTTTGAAACTTGACCCAATAAAGCAGTTTCAAGTTCTATCTCTATGGATTGTTTGCTGTTGATGTAGTCCTAAGCAGAGACTGGCGAGAATCACTTTCACCGAAAGGGGTTGCCAAGCTTCCAAAAAACTACGAGTTGCCTCAATTCTCAGCAAACACTTTTTCACCCAATCTTGATGATACTTTCAGGGAATGATCAGTACACCAATCCCACGTGGCTCACCAAATTTCGTTCTACAAGGTTAAACCGTTAGTTTGCAGTAACCGTTTTCATTTTGAGGTTTCACTTTGTTTTCTCCTATACGGATACATGTATTTGGAACTCTAATTCAAACACGGTTTTGTGCTAGCTCTTTGAAACTTGACCCAATAAAGCAGTTTCAAGTTCTATCTCTATGGTTGTTTGCTGTTGATGTAGTCCTAAGCAGAGACTGGCGAGAATCACTTTCATGGAAAGGGGTTGCCAAGCTTCCAAAAAACTACGAGTTGCCTGAAATCTCAGCAAACACTTTTTCACCCAATCTTGATGATACCTTTCAGGGAATGATCAGTACACCAATCCCACTAGGCTCACCAAATTTCGTTTCTTCTAGGTTAAACCGTTCGTTTGCAGTAACCGTTTTCATTTTGAGGTTTCACTCTATTTTCTCATATACGGATACATGTGTTTGGAACTCTAAATCAAACACGGTTTGTGCTAGCTCTTTGAAGTTTGAAACAATGAAGCAGTTTCAAGTTCTATCTCTATGGTTTGTTTTCCTGTTGATGTATCCCTAAGCAGAGACTGGCGAAAATCACTTTCATATAAAGGGGTTGCCAAGCTTCCATAAAACTACGAGTTTCCCTGAAATCTCAGCAAACACTTTTTCACCCAATCTTGATGATACTTTCAGGGAATGATCAGTACACCATTCCCACTTGGCTCACCAAATTTCGTTCTTCTAGGTTAAACCGTTCGTTTGCAGTAACTGTTTTCATTTTGAGGTTTCACTCTGTTTTCTCCTATACGGATACATGTATTTGGAACTCTAAATCAAACACGGTTGTGATAGCTCTTTAGAAACTTGACCCAATAAAGCAGTTTCAAGTTCTATCTCTATGGTTTGTTTTCTGTTGATGTAGCTCTATGTAGAGACTGGCGAGAATCACTTTCATGGAAAGGGGTTGCCAAGCTTCCAAAAAAAATAAGAGTTGCCTGAAATCTCAGCAACCACTTTTTCACCCAATTTTGATGATACTTTCAGGGAATGATCAGTACACCAATCCCACTTGGCTCACCAAATTTCGTTCTTCTAGGTTAAACCGTTCGTTTGCAGTAACCGTATTCATTTTGAGGTTTCACTCTGTTTTCTCCTATAGTGATACATGGATTTGGAACTCTAAATCAAGCACGGTGTGTGGTACCTCTTTGAAACTTGACCCAATAAGCAGTTTTCCAGTTCTGTCTCTTTGGTTTGTTTGCTATTGATTTAGCCCTAAGCAGAGACTGGCGAGAATCACTTTCATGGAAAGTGGTCGCCAAGCTTTCAAAAAACTACGAGTTGCCTGAAATCTCAGCAAACACTTTTTCACCTAATTGTAATGATACTTTCAGGGAATGATGAGTAAACCAATCCCACTTGGCTCAACAAATTTTGTTCTTCTCTGATAAACCGTTCGTTTTCAGTAACCGTTTTCATTTTGAGGTTTCACTCTGTTTTCTCCTATACGGATACATGTATTTGGAACTCTAAATAAAACACGGTTTGTGCTAGCTCTTTTGAAACTTGACCCAATAAAGCAGTGTCAGGTTCTGTCTCTATGGTTTGTTTGCTGTTGATGTAGCCCTAAGCAGAGACTGGCGAAAATCACTTACATGGAAAGAAATTGCAAAGCTTCCAAAAAACTACAAGCTGCCTGAAATTTCAGCAAACACTTTTTCACCCAATCTTGATGATACTTTCAGGGAATGATCAGTACACCAATCCCACTTGGCTCACCAAATTTCATTCTTCTAGGTTAAACCATGTTGTTTGCAGTAACCGTTTTCATTTGAGTTTCACTCTGTTTTCTCCTATAGGGATATATGTATTTTGAACTCTAAATCACACACGGTTTGTGCTAGCTCTTTGAAACTTGACCCAATAAAGCAGTTTCAAGTTCTATCTCTATGGTTTGTTTGCTGTTGATGTAGCCCTAAGCAGAGACTGGTGAGAATCACTTTCATGGAAAGGGGTTGCCAAGCTTCCAAAAAACTACGAGTTGCCTGAAATCTCAGCAAACACTTTTTCACCCAATCTTGATGATACTTTCAGGGAATGATCAGTACACCAATCACACTTGGCTCACCAAATTTCGTTCTTCTTGGATAAACCGTTCGTTTGCAGTAACCGTTTCATTTTGAGGTTTCACTCTGATTTCTCCTATACGGATACATGCATTTGGAACTCTAAATCAAACACGGTTTGTGCTAGCTCTTTGAAACTTGACCCAATAAAACAGTTTCAAGTTGTATCTCTATGGTTTGTTTGCTGTTGATGTAGCCCTAAGCCGAGACTGGCAAGAATCACTTTCATGGAAAGGGGTTGCCAAGATTCCAAAAAAATAGGAGTTGCCTGAATTCTCAGCAAACACTTTTCACCCAATCTTGATGATACTTTCAGGGAATGATCAGTACACCAATCCCACTTGGCTCTCCAAATTTCGTTCTTCTAGATTAAACCGTTCGTTTGTAGTAACCGTTTTCATGTTGAGGTTTCACTCTGTTTTCTCCTATACGGATACATGTATTTGGAACTCTAAATCAAACCCGGTTTGTGCTAGCTCTTTGAAACTTGACCCAATAAAGCAGTTTCAAGTTCTATCTCTATGGTTTGTTTGTTGTTGATGTAGCCCTAAGCAGAGACTGGCGAGAATCACTTTCATGGAAAGGGTTGCCAAGCTTCCAAAAAACTACGAGTTGCCTAAAATCTCAGCAAACACTTTTTCACCCAATCTTCATGATACTTTCAGGGAATGATCAGTACACCAATCCAACTTGGCTCACCAAATTTCGTTCTATTAGGTTAATCCGTTCGTTTGCAGTAACCATTTTCATTTTGAGGTGTCACTCTGTTTTCTCCTATAAGGATACATGTATTTGTAACTCTAAATCAAACACGGTTTGTGCTAGCTCTTTGAAACTTGACCCAATGAAGCAGTTTTAAGATCTGTCTCTATGGTTTGTTTGCTGTTATGTAGCCCTAAGCAGAGACTGGCGAGAATCACTTTCATGAAAAGGGGTTGCTAAGCTTCCAAAAATCTACGAGTTGCCTGAAATCTCAGCAAACACTTTTTCACCCTAACTTGAGGTGACTTTTAGGGAATGATCAGTACTCCAAACCCACTTGGCTCACTAAATTTTGTTTCTTCTAGGTTAAACCGTTCGTTTGCTGTAACCGTTTTCATTTTGAGGTTTCACTCTGTTTTCTGCTATATGGATACATGTATTTGGAACTCTAAATCAAACACGGTTTGTGATAGTTCTTTCAAAATTGACTCAATAAAGCAGTTTCAAGTTCTATCTCTATGGTTTGTTTGCTGTTGATGTAGGCCCTAAGCAGAGACTGGCGAAAATCACTTTCATGGAACGGGGTTGCCAAGCTTCCAAAAAACTACGAGTTGTCTGAAATTTCAGCAAACACTTTTTCACCCAATTTTGATGATACTTTCAGGGAATGATCAGTACACCAATCCCACTTGGCTCACCAAATTTAGTTCTTCTAGATGAAAGCGTTCATTTGCAGTAACCGTTTTATTTTGAGGTTTCACTCTGTTTTCTCCTATACGGCATACATGTATTTGGAACTCTAAATCAAACACGGTTTGTGCTAGCTGTTTGAAACTTGACCCAACATAGCAGTTTCAAGTTCTATCTCTATGGTTTCTTTGCTGTTGATGTAGCCCTAAGAAGAGACTGGCGAGAATTACTTTCATGGAAAGGGTTGCCTAGCATCCAAAAAACTACGAGTTGCCTGAAATTCAGCAACCACTTTTTCGCTCAATCTTGATGATACTTTCAGGAAATGATCAGTACACCAATCCCACTTGGCTAACTAAATTTCGTTTTTCTAGGTTAAACCGTTCGTTTGCAGTAACCGTTTTCATTTTGAGGTTTCACTTTGTTTTCACCTATATGGATACATGTATTTGGAAAACTAAAATCAACACGGTTTGTGCTAGCTCTTTGAAACTTGACCCAATAAAGCAGTTTCAAGTTATATCTCTATGGTTTGTTTGCTGTTGATGTAGCCCTAAGCAGAGACTGGCGAGAATCACTTTCATGGAAAGGGGTTGCAAAGCTTCCAAAAAACTACGAGTTGCCTGAAATCTCAGCAAACACTTTTTCACCCAATCGTGATGATACTTTCAGGGAATGATCAGTACACCAATCCCACTTGGCTCACCAAATTTCGTTCTTCTAGGTTAAACTGTTCGTTTGCAGTAACCGTTTTTATTTTGAGGTTTCACTCTGTTTTCTCCTATACGGATACATGTATTTGGAACTCTAAATCAAACACGGTTTGTGCTAGCTCTTTGAATCATCACCCAAAAAACAGCGTCAAGTTCTATCTCTATAGTTTGTTTTGCTGTTGATGTAGCCCTAAGCAGAAACTTGCGAGAATCACTTTCATGGAAAGGGGTTGCCAAGCTTCCAAAAACTACGAGTTGCCTGAAATCTCAACAAACACTTTTTCACCCATCTTGATGATATTTCAGGGAATGATCAGTACACCAATCCCACTTGGCTCACCAAATTTCGTTCTTCTCGGTTAACCGTTCGTTTGCAGTAACCGTTTTCATTTTGAGGTTTCACTCTGTTTTCTCCTATATGGATACATGTATTTGGAAATCTAAATAAAACACGGTTTGTGCTAGCTCTTTGAAACTTGACCCAATAAAGCAGTTTCAAGTTCTGTCTCTATGGTTTTTTTCCTGTTTCTGTAGTCCTAAGCAGAGACTGGCGAGAATTACTTTCATGGAAAGGGTTGCAAAGCTTCCAAAAAACTACGAGTTTCCTGAAATCTCAGCAAACACTTTTTCACCCAATCGTGAAGATACTTTCAGGGAATTTGAGTACACCAATCCACTTGGCTCACCAAATTTCGTTCTTCTAGGTTAAACCGTTCGTTTGCAGTAACTGTTTTTCATTTTGAGGTTTCATCCTGTTTTTTCCTATACGGATACATGTATTTGGAACTATAAATCAAACACGGTTTGTGCTAGCTCTTTGAAACTTGACCAATAAAGCAGTTTCAAGTTCTATGTCTATGGTTTGTTTGCAGTTGATGTAGCCCTAAGGAGAGACTGGCGAGAATCACTTGCATGGAAAGGGGTTGCCAAGCTTCCAAAAAACTACGAGTTGCCTGAAATCTCAGCAAACACTTTTTCACAGAATCTTGATGATACTTTCAGGGAATGATCAGTACACCAATCCCACTTGGCTCACCAAATTTTGTTCTTCCAGTTTAAACTGTTCGTTTTCAGTAACCGTTTTCATTTTGAGGTTTCACTCTGTTTTCTCCTATATGGATACATGTATTTGGAACTCTAAGTCAAACTCGGTTTGTGCTAGCTCTTTAAATCTTGACCCAATAAATCAGTTTCAAGTTCTATCTCTATGGTTTGTTTGCTGTTGATGTAGGCCTAAGCCGAGACTGGTGAGAATCACTTTCATGGAAAGGGGTTGCCTAGCGTCCAAAAAACTACTAGTTGCCTGAAATTTCAGCAACCACTTTTTCACTTAATCTTGATGATACTTTCAGGAAATTATCAGTACACCAATCCCACTTGGCTCACTAAATTTTGTTTTTCTAGGTTAAACCGTTTGTTTGCAGTAACCGTTTTCATTTTGAGGTTTCACTCTGTTTTCACCTATATTCATACATGTATTTGGAAAACTAAATCAAACACGGTTTGTGCTAGCTCTTTGAAACTTGACCCAATAAAGCAGTTTCAAGTTCTATCTCTATGGTTTGTTTGCTGTTGATGTAGCCCTAAGCAGAGACTTGCGAGAATCACTTTCATAAAAAGGGGTTGCCAAGCTTCCAAAAAACTACGAGTTGCCTGAATCTCAGCAAACACGTTTTCACCCAATCTTGATGATACTTTCAGGAAATGATCAGTACACCAATCCCACTTGGCTCTCCAAATTTCGTTCTTCTAGGTTAAACCGTTCGTTTGCAGTAACCGTTTTCATTTTGAGGTTTCACTCTGTTTTCTTCTATACGGATACATGTATTTGAAAAACTAAAACAAACACGGTTTGTGCTAGCTCTTTAAAACTTGACCCAATATAGCAGTTTCAAGTTCTATCTCTATGGTTTGTTTGCTGTTGATGTAGCCCTAAGCAGAGACTGGCGAGAATCACTTTCATGGAAAGGGGTTGCCAAGCTTCCCAAAAACTACGAGTTGCCTGGAATCTCAGCAAACACTTTTTCACCCAATCTTGATGATACTTTCAGGGAATGATCAGTACACCAATCCCACTTGGCTCACCAAATTTCGTTCTTCTAGGTTAAACCTTTCGTTTGCAGTAACCGTTTTCATTTTAAGGTTTCACTTTGTTTTCTTCCAAAGGGATACATGCATTTGGAAAACTAAATAAACACGGTTTGTTCTAGCTCTTTGAAACCTGACCCAATAAAGCAGTTTCAAGTTCTATCTCTATGGTTTGTTTGTTGTTAATGTAGGCCCTAAGCAGAGACTGGTGAGAAATAACTTTCATGGAAAGGGGTTGCCAAGCTTCCAAAAAACTACGAGTTTTATGAAATCTCAGCAACCACTTTTTCACCCAATCTTGATGATACTTTCAGGAAAATGATCAGTACACCAATCCCACTTGGCTCACCAAATTTCGTTCTTCTATGTTAAACCGCTCGTTTGCAGTAACCATTTTATTTTGAGGTTTCACTCTGATTTCTTCTATACGAATACATGTATTTGGAACGCTAAATCAAACACGGTTTGTGCTAGCTCTTTGAAACTTGACCCAATAAAACAGTTTCAAGTTCTATCTCTATGGTTTGTTTTCACTTGATGTAGCCCTAAGCCGAGACTGGCGAGAATCACTTTCATGGAAAGGGGTTGCCAAATTCCAAAAAAATACGAGTTGCCTGAAATCTCAGCAAACACTTTTTCACCCAATCTTGATGATACTTTCAGGGAATGATCAGTACACCAATCCCACTTGGCTCACCAAATTTCGTTCTTCTCGGTTAAACCGTTCGTTTGCAGTAACCGTTTTCATTTTGAGGTTTCACTCTGTTTTCTCCTATATGGATACATGTATTTGGAAATCTAAATAAAACACGGTTTGTGCTAGCTCTTTGAAACTTGACCCAATAAAGCAGTTTCAAGTTCTATCTCTATGGTTTTTTTGCTGTTTCTGTAGTCCTAAGCAGAGACTGGCGAGAATTACTTTCATGGAAATGGGTTGCAAAGCTTCCAAAAACTACGAGTTTCCTGAAATCTCAGCAAACACTTTTTCACCCAATCGTGAAGATACTTTCAGGGAATTTTGAGTACACCAATCCCACTTGGCTCACCAAATTTCGTTCTTCTAGGTTAAACCGTTCGTTTGCAGTAACTGTTTTCATTTTGAGGTTTCATCCTGTTTTTTCCTATACGGATACATGTATTTGGAACTATAATCAAACACGGTTTGTGCTAGCTCTTTGAAACTTGACCAATAAAGCAGTTTCAAGTTCTATGTCTATGGTTTGTTTGCAGTTGATGTAGCCCTAAGGAGAGACTGGCGAGAATCACTTGCATGGAAAGGGGTTGCCAAGCTTCCAAAAAACTACGAGTTGCCTGAAATCTCAGCAAACACTGTTTTTCACAGAATCTTGATGATACTTTCAGGGAATGATCAGTACACCAATCCCACTTGGCTCACCAAATTTTGTTCTTCCAGTTTAAACTGTTCGTTTTCAGTAACCGTTTTCATTTTGAGGTTTCACTCTGTTTTCTCCTATATGGATACATGTATTTGGAACTCTAAGTCAAACTCCGGTTTGTGCTAGCTCTTTAAATCTTGACCCAATAAATCAGTTTCAAGTTCTATCTCTATGGTTTGTTTGCTGTTGATGTAGGCCTAAGCCGAGACTGGTGAGAATCACTTTCATGGAAAGGGGTTGCCTAGCGTCCAAAAAACTACTAGTTGCCTGAAATTTCAGCAACCACTTTTTCACTTAATCTTGATGATACTTTCAGGAAATTATCAGTACACCAATCCCACTTGGCTCACTAAATTTTGTTTTTCTAGGTTAAACCGTTTGTTTGCAGTAACCGTTTTCATTTTGAGGTTTCACTCTGTTTTCACCTATATTCATACATGTATTTGGAAAACTAAATCAAACACGGTTTGTGCTAGCTCTTTGAAACTTGACCCAATAAAGCAGTTTCAAGTTCTATCTCTATGGTTTGTTTGCTGTTGATGTAGCCCTAAGCAGAGACTTGCGAGAATCACTTTCATAAAAAGGGGTTGCCAAGCTTCCAAAAAACTACGAGTTGCCTGGAATCTCAGCAAACACGTTTTCACCCAATCTTGATGATACTTTCAGGAAATGATCAGTACACCAATCCCACTTGGCTCTCCAAATTTCGTTCTTCTAGGTTAAACCGTTCGTTTGCAGTAACCGTTTTCATTTTGAGGTTTCACTCTGTTTTCTTCTATACGGATACATGTATTTGAAAAACTAAAACAAACACGGTTTGTGCTAGCTCTTTAAAACTTGACCCAATATAGCAGTTTCAAGTTCTATCTCTATGGTTTGTTTGCTGTTGATGTAGCCCTAAGCAGAGACTGGCGAGAATCACTTTCATGGAAAGGGGTTGCCAAGCTTCCCCAAAACTACGAGTTGCCTGGAATCTCAGCAAACACTTTTTCACCCAATCTTGATGATACTTTCAGGGAATGATCAGTACACCAATCCCACTTGGCTCACCAAATTTCGTTCTTCTAGGTTAAACCTTTCGTTTGCAGTAACCGTTTTCATTTTAAGGTTTCACTTGTTTTCTTCCAAAGGGATACATGCATTTGGAAAACTAAATTAAACACGGTTTGTTCTAGCTCTTTGAAACCTGACCCAATAAAGCAGTTTCAAGTTCTATCTCTATGGTTTGTTTGTTGTTAATGTAGCCCTAAGCAGAGACTGGTGAGAATAACTTTCATGGAAAGGGGTTGCCAAGCTTCCAAAAAACTACGAGTTTTATGAAATCTCAGCAACCACTTTTTCACCCAATCTTGATGATACTTTCAGAAAATGATCAGTACACCAATCCCACTTGGCTCACCAAATTTCGTTCTTCTATGTTAAACCGCTCGTTTGCAGTAACCATTTTTATTTTGAGGTTTCACTCTGATTTCTTCTATACGAATACATGTATTTGGAACGCTAAATCAAACACGGTTTGTGCTAGCTCTTTGAAACTTGACCCAATAAAA
Source organism: Ictidomys tridecemlineatus (assembly GCF_052094955.1). Lineage (NCBI taxonomy): Eukaryota > Metazoa > Chordata > Mammalia > Rodentia > Sciuridae > Ictidomys > Ictidomys tridecemlineatus. Next base: position 38,708 of record NW_027522952.1, read on the forward strand.
CAGTTTCAAGTTCTATCTCTATGGTTTGTTTACACTTGATGTAGCCCTAAGCCGAGACTGGCGAGAATCACTTTCATGGAAAGGGGTTGCCAAATTCCAAAAAAATACGAGTTGCCTGAAATCTCAGCAAACACTTTTTCACCCAATCTTGATGATACTTTCAGGGAATGATCAGTACACCAATCCCACTTGGCTCACCAAATTTCGTTCTTCTAGGTTAAACCGTTCGTATGCAATAACCGTTTTCATTTTAAGGTTTCACTCTGTTTTCTCCAAAATGGATACATGTATTTGGAACTCTAAATCAGACACGGTTTGTGCTAGCTCTTTGAAACTTCACCCAATAAAGCAGTTTCAAGTTATATCTCTATGGTTTGTTTGCTGTTGATGTAGCCCTAAGCAGAGACTGGTGAGAATAACTTTCATGGAAAGGGGTTGCCAAGCTTCCAAAAAACTTCGAGTTTCCTGAAATCTCAGCAACCACTTTTTCACCCAATCTTGATGATACTTTCAGGGAATGATCAGTACACCAATCCCACTTGGCTCACCATAATTTCGTTCTTCTAGTTTAAACCGTTCGTTTGCAGTAACCGTTTTCAATTTTAGGTTTCACTCTGATTTCTCCTATACGGATACATGTATTTGGAACTCTAAATCAAACACGGTTTGTGCTAGCTCTTTGAAACTTGACCCAATAAAACAGTTTCAAGTTCTATCTCTATGGTTTGTTTGCTGTTGATGTAGCCCTAAGCCGAGACTGGTGAGAATCACTTTCATGGAAAGGGGTTGCCTAGCATCCAAAAAACTACGAGTTGCCTGAAATTTCAGCAACCACTTTTTCACTTAATCTTGATGATACTTTCAGGAAATGATCAGTACACCATTCCCACTTGGCTCACTAAATTTCGTTTTTCTAGGTTAAACCGTTCGTTTGCAGTAACCGTTTTCATTTTGAGGTTTCACTCTGTTTTCACCTATATGGATACATGTATTTGGAAAACTAAATCAAACACGGTTTGTGCTAGCTCTTTGAAACTTGACCCAATAAAGCAGTTTCAAGTTCTATCTCTATGGTTTGTTTGCTGTTGATGTAGCCCTAAGCCGAGACCTGCGAGAATCACTTTCATAAAAAGGGGTTGCCAAGCTTCCAAAAAACTACGAGTTGCCTGGAATCTCAGCAAACACGTTTTCACCCAAACTTGATGATACTTTCAGGAAATGATCAGTACACCATTCCCACTTGGCTCTCCAAATTTCGTTCTTCTAGGTTAAACCGTTCGTTTGCAGTAACCGTTTTCATTTTGAGGTTTCACTCTGTTTTCTCCTATACGGATACATGTATTTGAAAAACTAAATCAAACACGGTTTGTGCTAGCTCTTTAAAACTTGACCCAATAAAGCAGTTTCAAGTTCTATCTCTATGGTTTGTTTGCTGTTGATGTAGCCCTAAGCAGAGACTGGCGAGAATAACTTTCATGGAAAGAGGTTGCCAATCTACCAAAAAACTACGAGTTGCCTGGAATCTCAGCAAACACTTTTTCACCCAATCTTGATGATACTTTCAGGGAATGATCAGTACACCAATCCCACTTGGCTCACCAAATTTCGTTCTTCTACGTTAAACCGTTCGTTTGCAGTAACCGTTTTCATTTTGAGGTTTCACTTGTTTTCTTCCAAACGGATACATGCATTTGGAAAACTAAATTAAACACGGTTTGTTCTAGCTCTTTGAAACTTGACCCAATAAAGCAGTTTCAAGTTCTATCTCTATGGTTTGTTTGTTGTTGATGCAGTCCTAAGCAGAGACTGGTGAGAATAACTTTCATGGAAAGGGGTTGCCAAGCTTCCAAAAAACTACGAGTTGCCTGAAATCTCAGCAACCACTTTTTCACGCAATCTTGATGATACTTTCAGAAAATGATCAGTACACCAATCCCACTTGGCTCACCAAATTTCGTTGTTCTATGTTAAACCGCTCGTTTGCAGAAACGATTTTTATTTTGAGGTTTCACTCTGATTTCTTCTATACGAATACATGTATTTGGAACGCTAAATCAAACACGGTTTGTGCTAGCTCTTTGAAACTTGACCCAATAAAACAGTTTCAAGTTCTATCTCTATGGTTTGTTTGCACTTGATGTAGCCCTAAGCCGAGACTGGCGAGAATCACTTTCATGGAAAGGGGTTGCCATGTTCCAAAAAAATACGAGTTGCCTGAAATCTCAGCAAACACTTTTTCACCCAATCTTGATGATACTTTCAGGGAATGATCAGTACACCAATCCCACTTGGCTCACCAAATTTCGTTCTTCTAGGTTAAACCGTTCGTATGCAGTAACCGTTTTCATTTTAAGTTTTCACTCTGTTTTCTCCTAAATGGATACATGTATTTGTAACTCTCAATCAAACACGGTTTGTTCTAGCTCTTTGAAACGTCACCCAATAAAGCAGTTTCAAGTTATATCTCTATGGTTTGTTTGCTGTTTATGTAGTCCTAAGCCGAGACTAGCGAGAATCACTTTCATGAAAAGGGGTTGCCAAGCTTCCAAAAAACTACGAGTTTCCTAAAATCTCAGAAAACACTTTTTCATCCAATCGTGATGATACTTTCAGGGAATGATCAGTACACCAATCCCACTTGGCTCACCAAATTTCGTTCTTCTAGGTTAAACCGTTCGTTTGCAGTAACCGTTTTGATTTTGAGGTTTCACTCTGCTTTCTCATATAGGGATACATGTATTTGGAACACTAAATCAAACACGGTTTGTGCTAGCTCTTTGAAACTTGACCCAATAAAGCAGTTTCAAGTTCTATCTCTATGGTTTGTTTGCTGTTGATGTATCCCTAAGCAGAGACTTGCGAGAATCACTTTCATAAAAAGGGATTGCCAAGCTTCCAAAAAACTACGAGTTGCCTGGAATCTCAGCAAACACGTTTTCACCCAATCTTGATGATACTTTCAGGAAATGATCAGTACACCAATCCCACTTGGCTCTCCAAATTTCGTTCTTCTAGGTTAAACCGTTCATTTGCAGTAACCGTTTTCATTTTGAGGTTTCACTCTGTTTTCTTCTATACGGATACATGTATTTGAAAAACTAAAACAAACACGGTTTGTGCTAGCTCTTTAAAACTTGACCCAATATAGCAGTTTCAAGTTCTATCTCTATGGTTTGTTTGCTGTTGATGTAGCCCTAAGCAGAGACTGGCGAGAATCACTTTCATGGAAAGGGGTTGCCAAGCTTCCAAAAAACTACGAGTTGCCTGGAATCTCAGCAAACACTTTTTCACCCAATCTTGATGATACTTTCAGGGAATGATCAGTACACCAATCCCACTTGGCTCACCAAATTTCGTTCTTCTAGGTTAAACCTTTTGTTTGCAGTAACCGTTTTCATTTTGAGGTTTCACTTGTTTTCTTCCAAAGGGATACATGCATTTGGAAAACTAAATTAAACACGGTTTGTTCTAGCTCTTTGAAACCTGACCCAATAAAGCAGTTTCAAGTTCTATCTCTATGGTTTGTTTGTTGTTGATGTAGCCCTAAGCAGAGACTGGTGAGAATAACTTTCATGGAAAGGGGTTGCCAAGCTTCCAAAAAACTACGAGTTTTATGAAATCTCAGCAACCACTTTTTCACCCAATCTTGATGATACTTTCAGAAAATGATCAGTACACCAATCCCACTTGGCTCACCAAATTTCGTTCTTCTATGTTAAACTACCGTTTGCAGTAACCATTTTTATTTTGAGGTTTCACTCTGATTTCTTCTATACGAATACATGTATTTGGAACTCTAAATCAAACACGGTTTGTGCTAGCTCTTTGAAACTTGACCCAATAAAACAGTTTCAAGTTTCTATCTCTATGGTTTGTTTGCACTTGATGTAGCCCTAAGCCGAGACTGGCGAGAATCACTTTCATGGAAAGGGGTTGCCAAATTTTAAAAAACTACGAGTTGCCTGAAATCTCAGCAAACACTTTTTCACCCAATCTTGATGATACTTTCAGGGAATGATCAGTACACCAATCCCACTTGGCTCACCAAATTTCGTTCTTCTAGGTTAAAACCGTTTCGTATGCAGTAACCGTTTTCATTTTTAGGTTTCACTCTGTTTTCTCCTAAATGGATACATGTATTTGGAACTCTAAATCAAACACGGTTTGTGCTAGCTCTTTGAAACTTCACCCAATAAAGCAGTTTCAAGTTATATCTCTATGGTTTGTTTGCTGTTGATGTAGCCCTAAGCAGAGACTGGTGAGAATAAACTTTCATGGAAAGGGGTTGCCATGCTTCCAAAAAACTACGAGTTCCCTGAAATCTCAGAAACCACTTTTTCACCCAATCTTGATGATACTTTCAGGGAATGATCAGTACACCAATCCCACTTGGCTCACCAAATTTCGTTCTTCTAGTTTAAAACCGTTCGTTTGCAGTAACCGTTTTCAATTTTAGGTTTCACTCTGATTTCTCCTATACGGATACATGTATTTGGAACTCTAAATCAAACACGGTTTGTGCTAGCTCTTTGAAACTTGACCCAATAAAACAGTTTCAAGTTCTATCTCTATGGTTTGTTTCCTGTTGATGTAGCCCTAAGCCGAGACTGGTGAGAATCACTTTCATGGAAAGGGGTTGCCTAGCATCCAAAAAACTACGAGTTGCCTGGAATCTCAGCAAACACGTTTTCACCCAATCTTGATGATACTTTCAGGGAATGATGAGTACACCAATCCCACTTGGCTCACCAAATTTCGTTCTTCTAGGTTAAACCGTTCGTTTGCAGTAACTGTTTTCATTTTGAGGTTTCATCCTGTTTTTTCCTATACGGATACATGTATTTGGAACTCTAAATCAAACACGGTTTGTGCTAGCTCTTTGAAACTTGACCCAATAAAGCAGTTTCAAGGTCTATCTCTATGGTTTGTTTGCTGTTGATTTAGCCATAAGCAGAGACTTGCGAGAATCACTTTCATGGAAAGGGGTTGCCGAATTCCAAAAATATACGAATTGCCTGAAATCTCAGCAAATACTTTTTCACCCAATCTTGACGATACTTTCAAAGAATGATCAGTACACCAATCCTACTTGTCTCTCCAAATTTCGTTCTTCTAGGTTAAACCGTTCGTTTGCAGTAACCGTTTTCATTTTGAGGTTTCACTCTGTTTTCTCCTATACGGATACATGTATTTGGAACTCTAAATCAAACAAGGTTTGTGCTAGCTCTTTGAAACTTGACCCAATAAAGCAGTTTCAAGTTCTGTCTCTATCGTTTGTTTGCCGTTGATGTAGCCCTAAGCAGAGACTGGCGAGAATCACTTTCATGGAAAGGGGTTGCCAAGCTTCCGAAAAACTACGAGTTGCCTGAAATCTCAGCAAACACTTTTTCACAAAATTTTGATGATACTTTCAGGGAATGATCAGTACACCAATCCCACTTTGCTCACCAAATTTCGTTCTTCTAGGTTAAACCGTTCGTTTTCTGTAACCGTTTTCATTTTGAGGTTTCACTCTGTTTTTCTCCTATACGGATACATGTATTTGGAACTCTAAATCAAACACGGTTTGTGCTAGCTCTTTGAAACTTGACCCAATAAAGCAGTTTCAAGTTCTATCTCTATGGTTTGTTTGCTGTTGATGTAGCCCTAAGCAGAGACTGCGAGAATCACTTCAATGGAAAGGGGTTGCCAAGCTTTCAAAAAACTACGAGTTGCCTGAAATCTCAGCAAACACTTTTTCACCCAATCTTGATGATACTTTCAGGGAATGATCAGTACACCAATCCTACTTGGCTCACCAAATTTCGTTCTTCTAGGTTAAACCATTCGTTTGCAGTAAACCGTTTTCATTTTGAGGTTTCACTCTGTTTTCTCCTATACAGATACATGTATTTGGAACTCTAAATCAAACACGGTTTGTGCTAGCTCTTTGAAACTTGACCCAATAAAGCAGTTTCAAGTTCTATCTCTATGGTTTGTTTGCTGTTGATGTAGCCCTAAGCAGAGACTGTCGAGAATCACTTTCATGGAAAGGGGTTGCCAAGCTTCCAAAAAACTACGAGTTGCCTGAAATCTCAGCAAAAACTTTTTCACCCAATCGTGATGATACTTTCAGGGAATGATCAGTACACCAATCCCACTTGGCTGACCAAATTTTCTTCTTCTAGGTTAAACTGTTCGTTTGCAGTAACCGTTTTCATTTTGAGGTTTCACTCTGTTTTCTCCTATACGGATACATGTATTTGGAACTCTAAATCAAACACGGTTTGAGCTAGCTCTTTGAAACTTGACCCAATAAAGCAGTTTCAAGTTCTATCTCAGTGGTTTGTTTGCTCTTGATGTAGCCCTAAGCAGAGACTGGCGAGAATCACTTTCATGGAAAGGGGTTTGCCAAGCTTCCAAAAAACTACGAGTTGCCTGAAATCTCAGCAACCACTTTTTCACCCAATCTTGATGATACTTGCAGGGAATGATCAGTACACCAATCCCACTTTGCTCACCAAATTTCGTTCTTCTAGGTTAAACCGTTCGTTTGCAGTAACCGTTTATATTTTGAGGTTTCACTCTGTTTTCTCCTATACGGATACATGGATTTGGAACTCTAAATCAAACACGATTTATGCTAGCTCTTTGAAACTTGACCCAATAAAGCAGTTTCAAGTTCTATCTCTATGGTTTGTTTGCTGTTGATGTAGCCTTAATCAGAGACTGGCGAGATTCACTTTCATGGAAAGGGGTTGCAAAGCTTCCAAAAAACTACGAGTTCCTGAAATCTCAGCAAACACTTTTTCACCCAATCTTGATGATTCTTTCAGGGAATGATCAGTACACCAATCCCACTTGGCTCACCAAATTTCGTTCTTCTAGGTTAAAACCGTTCGTTTGCAGTAACAGTTTTCATTTTGAGGTTTCACTCTGTTTTCTCCTATACGGATACATGTATTTGGAACTTTAAATCAAACACGGTTTGTGCTAGCTCTTTGAAACTTGACCCAATAAAGCAGTTTCAAGTTCTATCTCTATGGTTTGTTTGCTGTTGATGTAGCCCTAAGCAGAGACTTGCGAGAATCACTTTCATGGAAAGGGGTTGCCGAATTCCAAAAATATACGAATTGCCTGAAATCTCAGCAAACACTTTTTCACCCAATCTTGATGACACTTTCAGGGAATGATCAGTACACCAATCCCACTTGGCTTTCCAAATTTCGTTCTTCTAGGTTAAACCGTTCGTTTGCAGTAACCGTTTTCATTTTGAGGTTTCACTCTGTTTTCCCCTATACGGATACATATATTTGGAACCCTAAATCAAACACGGTTTGTGCTAGCTCTTTGAATCTTGACCCAATAAAGCAGTTTCAAGTTCTATCTCTATGGTTTGTTTGCTATTGATGTAGCCCTAAGCAGAGACTGGCGAGAATCCCTTTCATGGAAAGGGGTTGCCAAGCTTCCAAAAAACTACGAGTTGCCTGAAATCTCAGCAAACACTTTTTCACCCAATCTTGATGATAATTTCAGGGAATGATCAGTACACCAATCCTACTTGTCTCTCCAAATTTCGTTCTTCTAGGTTAAACCGTTCGTTTGCAGTAACCGTTTTCATTTTGAGGTTTCACTCTGTTTTCTCCTATACGGATACATGTATTTGGAACTCTAAATCAAACACGGTTTGTGCTAGCTCTTTGAAACTTGACCCAAATAAGCAGTTTCAAGTTCTGTCTCTATCGTTTCTTTGCCGTTGATGTAGCCCTAAGCAGAGACTGGCGAGAATCACTTTCATGGAAAGGGGTTGCCTAGCTTCCAAAAAACTACGAGTTGCCTGAAATCTCAGCAAACACTTTTTCACCCAATCTTGATGATACTTTCAGGGAATGATCAGTACACCAATCCCACTTGGCTCACCAAATTTCGTTCTTCTAGGTTAAACCGTTTGTTTGCAGTAACCGTTTTCATTTTGAGGTTTCACTCTGTTTTCTCCTATACGGATACATGTATTTGGAACTCTAAATCAAACACGGTTTGTGCTAGCTCTTTGAAACTTGACCCAATAAAGCAGTTTCAAGTTCTATCTCTATCGTTTGTTTGCTGTTGATGTAGCCCTAAGCAGAGACTGGCGAGAATCACTTTCATGGAAAGGGGTTGCCAAGCTTCCAAAAAACTACGAGTTGCCTGAAATCTCAGCAAACACTTTTTCACCCAATCTTGATGATACTTTCACCGAATGATCAGTACAGCAATCCCACTTGGCTCAACAAATTTCGTTCTTCTAGGTTAAACCGTTCGTTTGCAGTAACCATTTTCATTAAGAGGTTTCACTCTGTTTTTCTCCTAAACAAATACATATATTTGGAACTCTAAATCAAACACGGTTTGTGCTAGCTCTTTGAAACTTGACCCAATAAAGCAGTTTCACGTTCTCTCTCTATGGTTTGTTTGCTGTTGATGTAGCCCTAAGCAGAGGACTGGCGAGAATCACTTTCATGGAAAGGGGTTGCCAAGCTTCCAAAAAACTACGAGTTGCCTGAAATCTCAACAAACCACTTTTTCACCCAATCGTGATGATACTTTCAGGGAATGATCAGTACACCAATCGCACTTGGCTCAGCAAATTTTGTTCTTCTAGGTTAAACTGTTCGTTTGCAGTAACCGTTTTCATTTTGAGGTTTCACTCTGTTTTCTCCTATACGGATACATGTATTTGGAACTCTAAATCAAACACGGTTTGGGCTAGCTCTTTGAAACTTGACCCAATAAAGCAGTTTCAAGTTCTATCTCTATGGTTTGTTTGCTGTTGATGTAGCCCTAAGCAGAGACTGGCGAGAATCACTTTCATGGAAAGGGGTTGCCAAGCTTCCAAAAAACTACGAGTTGCCTGAAATCTCAGCAACCACTTTTTCACCCAATCTTGATGATACTTTCAGGGAATGATGAGTACACCAATCCCACTTTGCTCACCAAATTTCGTTCTTCTAGGTTAAACCGTTCGTTTGCAGTAACCGTTTATATTTTGAGGTTTCACTCTGTTTTCTCCTATACGGATACATTGATTTGGAACTCTATATCAAACACGGTTTGTGCTAGCTCTTTGAAACTTGACCCAATAAAGCAGTTTCAAGTTCTATCTCTATGGTTTTTTTGCTGTTGATGTAGCCCTAATCAGAGACTGGCGAGATTCACTTTCATGGAAAGGGGTTGCCAGGCTTCCAAAAAACTACGAGTTGCCTGAAATCTCAGCAAACACTTTTTCACCCAATCTTGATGATACTTTCAGGGAATGATCAGTACACCAATCCCACTTGGCTCACCAAATTTCGTTCTTCTAGGTTAAACCGTTCCTTTGCAGTAACAGTTTTCATTTTGAGGTTTCACTCTGTTTTCTCCTATACGGATACATGTATTTGGAACTCTAAATCAAACAAGGTTTGTGCTAGCTCTTTGAAAACTTGACCCAATAAAGCAGTTTCAAGTTCTATCTCTATGGTTTGTTTGCTGTTGATGTAGCCCGAAGCAGAGACTAGCGAGAATCACTTTCATGGAAAGGGGTTGGCAAGCTTCCAAAAAACTACGAGTTGCCTGAAATCTCAGCAAAAACATTTTCACCCAATCGTGATGATACTTTCAGGGAATGATCAGTAAACCAATCCCACTTGGCTCACCAAATTTTCTTCTTCTAGGTTAAACTGTTTCGTTTGCAGTAACCGTTTTCATTTTGAGGTTTCACTCTGTTTTCTCCTATACGGATACATGTATTTGGAACTCTAAATCAAACACGGTTTGTGCTAGCTCTTTGAAACTTGACCCAATAAAGCAGTTTCAAGTTCTATCTCTATGGTTTGTTTGCTGTTGATGTAGCCCTAAGCAGAGACTGGCGTGAATCACTTTCATGGAAAGGGGTTGCCAAGCTTCCAAAAAACTACGAGTGGCCTGAAATCTCAGCAAACTCTTTTTTCACCCAATCTTGATGATACTTTCAGGGAATGACCAGTACACCAATGCCACTTGGCTAACCAAATTTCGTTCTTCTAGGTTAAACCGTTCGTTTGCAGTAACCGTTTTCATTTTGAGGTTTCACTCTGTTTTCTCCTATACGGATACATATATTTGGAACTCTAATTCAAACACGGTTTGTGCTAGCACTTTGAAACTTGACCCAATAAAGCAGTTTCAAGTTCTATCTCTATGGTTTGTTTGCTGTTGATGTAGCCCTAAGCAGAGACTGGCGAGAATCACTTTCATGGAAAGGGGTTGCCAAGCTTCCAAAAAACTACGAGTTGCCTGAAATCTCAGCAAACACTTTTTCACCCAATCGTGATGATACTTTCAGGGAATGATCAGTACACCAATCCCACTTGGCTCAGCAAATTGTGTTCCTCTAGGTTAAACCGTTCGATTGCAGTAACCGTTTTTATTTTGAGGTTTCACTCTGTTTTCTTTTATACAAATTCATGTATTTGGAACCCTAAATCAAACACGGTTTGTGTAGCTCTTTGAAACTTGACCCAATAAAGCAGTTTCTAGTTCTATCTCTATGATTTGTTTGCTGTTGATGTAGCCCTAAGCAGAGACTGGCGAGAATCACTTTCATGGAAAGGGCTTGCCATGCTTCCAAAAAACTACGAGTTGCCTGAAATCTCAGCAAACACTTTTTCACCCAATCTTGATGATACTTTCAGGGAATGATCAGTACACCTATCCCACTTGGCTCACCAAATTTCGTTCTTCTAGGTTAATCCGTTCGTTTGTAGTAACCGTTTTCATTTTGAGGTTTCACTCTGTTTTCTCCTATATGGATACATGTATTTGGAACTCTAAATCGAACACGGTTTGTGCTAGCTCTTTGAAACTTGACCCAATAAAGCAGTTTCAAGTTCTAGCTCTATGGTTTGTTTGCTGTTGATGTAGCCCTAAGCAGAGACTGGCGAGAATCACTTTCATGGAAAGGGGTTGCCAAGCTTCCAAAAAACTACGAGTTGCCTGAAATCTCAGCAAACACTTTTTCACCCAATCTTGATGATACTTTCAGGGATTGATCAGTACACCAATCCCACTTGGCTCACCAAATTTCGTTCTTCTAGGTTAAACCGTTCGTTTGCAGTAACCGTTTTTATTTTGAGGTTTCACTCTGTTTTCTTTTATACGGTTGCATGTATTTTGAACTCTAAATCAAACACGGTTTGTGTAGCTCTTTGAAACTTGACCCTATAAAGCAGTTTCTAGTTCTATCTTCATAGTTTGTTTGCTGTTGATGTGGCCCTAAGCAGAGGACTGGCGAGAATCACTTTCATGGAAAGGGGTTGCGAAGCTTCCAAAAAACTACAAGTTTCCTGAAATCTCAGCAAAACACTTTTACACCCAATCTTGATGATACTTTCATGGAATAATCAGTACACAAATCCCACTTGGCTCACCAAATTTCGTTCTTCTAGGTTAAACTGTTCGTTTGCAGTAACCGTTTTCATTTTTAGGTTTCACTCTGTTTTCTCTTATAGGGATACATGGATTTTGAACTCTAAATCAAACACGGTTTGTGCTAAATTTTTGAAACTTAACCCAATACTGCAGTTTCAAGTTCTATCTCTATTGTTTGTTTGCTGTTGATGTAGCCCTAAGCAGAGACTGGCGAGAATCACTTTCATGGAAAGGGGTTGCCAAGCTTCCAAAAAACTATGAGTTTCCTGAAATCTCAGCAAACACTTTTTCACCGACTCTTGATGATACTTTCAGGGAAAGATCAGTATACCAATCCCACTTGGCTCACCAAATTTCGTTCTTCTAGGTTAAACCGTTCGTTTGCAGTAACCATTTTCATTTTGAGGTTTCACTCTCTTTTCTCCTATACGGATACATGGATTTGGAAAACTAAATCAAACACGGTTTGTTCTAGCTCTTTGAACCTTGACCCAATAAAGCAGTTTCAAGTTCTATCTGTATGGTTTGTTTGCTGTTGATGTAGCCCTAAGCAGAGACTGGCGAGAATCACTTTCATGGAAAGGGGTTGCCAAGCTTCCAAAAAACTATGAATTTCCTGAAATCTCAGCAAACACTTTTTCACCCAATCGTGATGATACTTTCAGGGAATGATCAGTACACCAATCCAACTTGGCTCACCAAATTGTGTTCCTCTAGGTTAAACCGTTCGATTGCAGTAACTGTTCTCATTTTGAGGTTTCACTCCTTTTTCTCCTATACGGATACATGTATTTGGAACTCTAAATCAAACACGGTTTGTGCTAGCTCTTTGAAACTTGACCCATTAAAGCAGTGTCAAGTTCTATCTCTATAGTTTGTTTGCTGTTGATGTAGCCCAAAGCAGAGACTGGCGAGAATCACTTTCATGGAAAGGGGTTGCCAAGCTCCCAAAAAACTACGAGTTTCCTGAAATCTCAGCAAACACTTTTTCACCCAATCTTGATGATACTTTCAGGGAATGATCAGTACACCAATCCCACTTGGATCACCAAATTTCGTTCTTCTAGGTTAAACCGTTCGTTTGCAGTATCCATTTTTATTTTGAGGTTTCACTCTGATTTCTTTTATACGGATGCATGTATTTGGAACACTAAATCAAACACGGTTTGTGTAGCTCTTTGAAACTTGACCCAATAAAGCAGTTTCTAGTTCTATCTCTATGGTTTGTTTTCTGTTGATGTAGCCCTAAGCAGAGACTGGCGAGAATCACTTTCATGGAAAGGGGTTGCCAAGCTTTCAAAAACTACGAGTTGCCTGAAATCTCAGCAACCACATTTTCACCCAATCTTGATGATACTTTCAGGGAATGATCAGTACACCAATACCACTTGGCTCACCAAATTTCGTTCTTCTAGGTTAAACCGCTCGTTTGCAGTAACCGTTTTCATTTTGAGGTTTCACTCTGTTTTCTCCTATGTGGATACATGTATTTGGAACTCTAAATCAAACACGGTTTGTGCTAGCTCTTTGAAACTTGACCCAATAAAGCAGTTTCAAGTTCTATCTCTATGGTTTTTTTGCTGTTTCTGTAGTCCTAAGCAGAGACTGGCGAGAATCACTTTCATGGAAAGGGGTTGCCAAGCTTCCAAAAAACTATGAATTTCCTGAAATCTCAGCAAACACTTTTTCACCCAATCGTGATGATACTTTCAGGGAATGATCAGTACACCAATCCAACTTGGCTCACCAAATTGTGTTCCTCTAGGTTAAACCGTTCGATTGCAGGAACTGTTTTCATTTTGAGGTTTCACTCCTTTTTCTCCTATACGGATACATGTATTTGGAACTCTAAATCAAACACGGTTTGTGCTAGCTCTTTGAAACTTGACCCAATAAAGCAGTTTCAAGTTATATCTGTATAGTTTGTTTGCTGTTGATGTAGCCCAAAGCAGAGACTGGCGAGAATCACTTACATGGAAAGTGGTTGCCAAGCTTCCAAAAAACTACGAGTTGCCTGAAATCTCAGCAAACACTTTTTCACCCAATCTTGATGATACTTTCAGGGAATGATCAGAACACCAATCCGACTTGGCTCACCAAATTTCGTTCTTCTAGGTTAAACCGTTCGTTTGCAGTAACCGTTTTCATTTTGAGGTTTCACTCTGTTTTCTCCTAAATGGATACATAGATTTGGAACTCTAAATCAAACACGGTTTTTGCTAGCTCTTTGAAACTTGACCCAATAAAGCAGTTTCAAGTCCTATCGCTATGGTTTGTTTGCTGTTGATGTAGCCCTAAGCAGAGACTGGCGAGAATCACTTTCATGGAAAGGGGTTGCCAAGCTTCCAAAAAACTACAAGTTTCCTGAAATCTCAGCAAACACTTTTACACCCAATCTTGATGATACTTTCATGGAATAATCAGTACACAAATCCCACTTGGCTCACCAAATTTTGTTCTTCTAGGTTAAACGGTTCGTTTGCAGTAACCGTTTTCATTTTGAGGTTTCACTCTTTTTTCTCCTATATGGATATATGTGTTTGGAATTCTAAATCAAACACGGTTTTTTCTAGCTCTTTGAAACTTGACCAATAAAGCAGTGTCAAGTTCTATCTCTATGGTTTGTTTGCTGTTGATGTAGCCCTAAACACAGACTGGCGAGAATCACTCTCATGGAAAGGGGTTGCCAAGCTTTCAAAAAACTACGAGTTGCCTGAAGTCTCAGAAAACACTTTTTTACCCACTCTTGATGATAATTTTGGGGAATGATCAATACACCAATCCAACTTGGCTCACCAAAGTCCGTTCTTCTAGGTTAAACCGTTCGTTTGCAGTAGCCGTTTTCATTTTGAGGTTAAACTCTGTATTCTCCTTTAGGGATACATGTATTTGGAACTCTAAATCAAACACGGTTTGTGCTAGCTCTTAGAAACTTGACCCAATAAAGCAGTTTCAAGTTCTATCTCTATGGTTTGTTTGCTGTTGATGTAGCCCTATGCAGAGACTGGCGAGAATCACTTTCATAAAAAGGGGTTGCCAAGTTTCCAAAAAACTACGAGTTGCCTGAAATCTCAGCAAACGCTTTTTCACCCAATCGTCCTGATACTTTCAGGGAATGATCAGTACACCAATCCCACTTGGCTCACCAAATTTCGTTCTTCTAGGTTAAACCATTCGTTTGCAGTAACCGTTTTCATTTTGAGGTTTCACTCTGTTTTCTCCTATACGGATACATCTATTTGGAACTCTAATTCAAATAAGGTTTGTGCTAGCTCTTTGAAACTTGACCCAATAAAGCAATTTCAAGTTCTATCTCTATGGATTGTTTGCTGTTTATGTAGTCTTCAGCAGAGACTGGCGATAATCACTTTCATGGAAATGGGTTGCCAAGCTTCTAAAAAACTACGAGTTTCCTGAAATCTCAGCAAACACTTTTTCACCCAATCTTGATGATGCTTTCAGGGAATGATCAGTACACCAATCCCACTTGGCTCACCAAATTTCGTTCTTCTAGGTTAAACCGTTCGTTTGCAGTAACCGTTTTCATTTTGAGGTTTCACTCTGTTTTCTCCTATACGGATACATGTATTTGGAACTCTAAATCAAACACGGTTTGTGCTAGCTCTTTGAAACTTGACCCAATAAAGCAGTTTCAAGTTCTATCTCAGTGTTTTGTTTGCTGTTGATGTAGCCCTAAGCACAGACTGGCGAGAATCACTTTCATGGAAAGGGGTTGCCAAGCTTCCAAAAAACTACGAGTTGCGTTAAATCTCAGCAAACACTTTTTGACCCAATCGTGATGATACTTTCAGGGAATGATCAGTACACCAATTCCACGTGGCTCACCAATTTCGTTCTTCTAGGTTAAACCGTTCGTTTGCAGTAAACGTTTACATTTTGAGGTTTCACTCTGTTTTCTCCTATAAGGATACATGTATTTGGAACTCTAAATCAAACACGGTTTGTGCTAGCTCTTTTAAATTGACCCAATAAAGCAGTTTCAAGTTCTATCTCTACGTTTTTTTTGCTGTTGATGTATCCCTAAGCAGAGACTGGCAAGAATCTGTTTCATGGAAAGGGGTTGCCAAGCTTCCAAAAAACTACTCGTTGCCTTAAATTTCAGCAAACACTTTTACACCCAATCTTGATGATACTTTCATGGAATGATCAGTACACCAATCCCACTTGGCTCACCAAATTTCGTTCTTCTAGGTTAAACCGTTCGTTTGCATTAACCGTTTTCATTTTGAGGTTTCAATCTGTTTTCTCTTATAAGGATACATGGATTTTGAACTCTAAATCAAACACGATTTGTGCTAGCTCTATGAAACTTAACCCAATACAGCAGTTTCAAGTTCTATCTCTATTGTTCGTTTGCTGTTGATGTAGCCCTAAGCAGAGACTGGCGAGAATCACTTTCATGGAAAGGGGTTGCTAAGCTCCAAAAAACTACGAGTTCCCTGAAATCTCAGCAAACACTTTTTCACCGAATCTTGATGATACTTTCAGGAAATGATCAGTACACCAATCCCACTTGGCTCACCAAATTTTGTTCTTCTAGGATAAACCGTTCGTTTGCAGTAACCGTTTTTATTTTGAGGTTTCACTCTGTTTTCTCCTATACGGATACATGTATTTGGAACTCTAAATCAAACACGGTTTGTTCTAGCTCTTTGGAACTTGACCAAATAAAGCAGTTTAAAGTTCTATCTCTATGGTTTGTTTGCTGTTGATGTAGCCCTAAGCAGAGACTGGCGAGAATCACTTTCATGTAAAGGGGTTGCAAAGCTTCCAAAAAACTATGAGTTGCCTGAAATCTCAGCAAACCATTTTTCACCCAATCTTGATGATACTTTCAGGGAATGATCAGTACATCAACCCCACTTGGCTCACCAAATTTCGTTCTTCTAGGTAAAACCGTTCGTTTTCAGTAAACGTTTTCATTTTGAAGTTTCACTCTGTTTTCTCCTATACGGATACATGTATTTGGAACTCTAAATCAAACACGGTTTGTGCTAGCTCTTTGAAACTTGACCCAATAAAGCAGTTTCATGTTCTATCTCAATGGTTTGTTTGCTGTTGATGTAGCCCTAAGCCTAGATTGCGAGAGTCACTTTCATGGAAAGGGGTTGCCATGCTTCCATAAAATTACGAGTTGCCTGAAATCTCAGCAAACACTTTTTCACCCAATCTTGATGATACTTTCAGAGAATGATCAGTACACCAATCCCATTTGGCTCACCAAATTTCGTTCCTCTAGGTTAAACCATTCATTTGGAGTAACCGTTTTCATTTTGAGGTTTCACTCTGTTTTCTTCTATATGGCCTCATGTATTTGGAACTCTAAATCAAACACGGATTGTGCTAGCTCATTGAAACTTGACCCAATAAAGCAGTTTCAAGTTCTATCTCTATGGTTTGTTTGCTGTTGATGTAGCCCTAAGCAGAGACTGGCGAGAATCACTTTCATGGAAAGGGGTTGCCAAGCTTCCAAAAAACTACGAGTTGCCTGAAATCTCAGCAAACACTTTTTCACCCAATCTTGATGATACTTTCAGGTAATGATCAGTACACCAATCCAACTTGGATCACCAAATTTCGTTCTTCTAGGTTAAACCGTTCGTTTGTAGTAACCGTTTTTATTTTGAGGTTTCACTCTGTGTTCTCTTATACGGATACATGTATTTGGACCTCTAAATCAAACACGGTTTGTGCTAGCTCTTTGAAACTTGACGCAATAAAGCAGTTTCAAGTTCTATCTCTATGGTTTGTTTACTGTTGATGTAGCCCTAAGCAGAGACTGGCGAGAATCACTTTCATGGAAAGGGGTTGCCAAGCTTCCAAAAAACTACGAGTTGCCTGAAATCTCAGCAAACACTTTTTCACCCAATCTTGATGATACTTTCAGGTAATGATCAGTACACCAATCCAACTTGGATCACCAAATTTCGTTCTTCTAGGTTAAACCGTTCGTTTGTAGTAACCGTTTTTATTTTGAGGTTTCACTCTGTGTTCTCTTATACGGATACATGTATTTGGACCTCTAAATCAAACACGGTTTGTGCTAGCTCTTTGAAACTTGACGCAATAAAGCAGTTTCAAGTTCTATCTCTATGGTTTGTTTACTGTTGATGTAGCCCTAAGCAGAGACTGGCGAGAATCACTTTCATGGAAAGGGGTTGCCAAGCTTCCAAAAAATTACGAGTTTTCTGAAATCTCAGCAACCACTTTTTCACCCAATCTTGATGATACTTTCAGAGAATGATCAGTACACCAATTTCACTTGACTCACCTAATTTCGTTCTTCTAGGTTAATCCGTTCGTTTTCAGTAACCGTTTTCATCTTAAGGTTTCACTCTGTTTTCTCCTATATGGATACATGTATTTGGAACCCTAAATAAAACACGGTTTGTGCTAGCTCTTTGAAACTTGACCCAATAAAGCAGTTTCAAGTTCTATTTCTATGGTTTGTTTGCTGTTGATGTAGCCCTAAGCAGAGACTGGCGAGAATCACTTTCATGGAAAAGGGTTGCCAAGCTTCCAAAAATCTAAGAGTTGCCTGAAATCTCAGCAAACACTTTTCCACCCAATCATGATGATACTTTCAGAAATGATCAGTACACCAATCCCACTTGTCTCACCAAATTTCGTTCTTCTAGGTTTAACCGTTCGTTTGTAGTAACCGTTTTCATTTTGAGGTTTCACTCTGTTTTCTCCTGTACGGATACATGTATTAGGAACTCTAAATCAAACACGGTTTCTGCTAGCTCTTTGAAACTTGACCCAATAAAGCAGTTTCAAGTTCTTTCTCTATGCTTTGTTTCCTGTTGATGTAGCCCTAAGCTGAGACTGGCGAGAATCACTTTCATGGAAAGGGGTTGCCAAGCTTCCAAAAAACTAGGAGTTGCCTGAAATATCTAAAAACACTTTTTCACCCAATCTTGATGATACTTTCAGGGAATGATCAGTACACCAATCCCACTTGGCTCACCAAATTTCGTTCTTCTAGGTTAACCGTTCGTTTGCAGTAACCGTTTTCATTTTGAGGTTTCACTCTGTTTTCTCCTATACAGATACATGTATTTGGAACTCTAAATCAAACACGGTTTGTGCTAGCTCTTTGAAACTTGACCGAATAAAGCAGTTTCAAGTTCTATCTCTATGGTTTGTTGGCTGTTGATGTAGTCCTAAGCAGAGACTGGCGAGAATCACTTTCATGGAAAGGGGTTGCCAAGCTTCCAAAAAACTACGAGTTCCCTGAAATCTCAGCAAACACTTTTTCACCCAATCTTGATGATACTTTCAGGGAGTGATCAGTACACCAATCCCACTTGGCTCAGCAAATTTCGTTCTTCTAGTTTAAACCGTTCGATTGCAGTAACCGTTTTCATTTTGAGGTTTCACTCTGTTTTCTCCTATACGGATACATGTATTTGGAACACTAAATCAAACACGGTTTGTGCTAGCTCTTTGAAATTTGACCCAATGAAGCAGTTTCAAGTTCTATCTCTATGATTTGTTTGCTATTGATGTAGCCCTAAGCAGAGACTGGCGAGAATCACTTTCATAGAAAGGAGTTGCCAAGCTTCCAAAAAACTACGAGTTTCCTGAAATCTCAGCAAACACTTTTTCTCCCAATCTTGATGATACTTTCAGGGAATGATCAGTACACCAATCCCACTTGGCTCACCAAATTTTGTTCTTCTAGGTTAAACCGTTCGTTTGCAGTAACCGTTTTCATTTTGAGGTTTCACTCTCTTTTCTCCTATACAAATACATGTATTTGGAACTCTAAATCAAACACGGTTTGTGCTAGCTCTTTGAAACTTGACCGAATAACGCAGTTTCAAGTTCTATCTCTATGGTTTGTTTGCTGTTGATGTAGCCCTAAGCAGAGACTGGCGAGAATCACTTTCATGGAAAGGGGTTGCCAAGCTTCCAAAAAACTACGAGTTGCCTGAAATCTCAGCAAACACTTTTTCACCCAATCTTGATGATACTTTCAGGGAATGATCAGTACACCAATTTCACTTGACTCACCAAATTTCGTTCTTCTAGGTTAATCCGTTCGTTTGCAGTAACCGTTTTCATCTTAAGGTTTCACTCTGTTTTCTCCTATATGAATACATGTATTTGGAACTCTAAATCAAACACGGTTTGTGCTAGCTCTTTGAAACTTGACCGAATAATGCAGTTTCAAGTTCTATCTCTATGGTTTGTTTGCTGTTGATGTAGCCCTAAGCAGAGACTGGCGAGAATCACTTTCATGGAAAGGGGTTGCCAAGCTTCCAAATAACTATGAATTGCCTGAAATCTCAGCAAACACTTTTTCACCCAATCATGATGATACTTTCAGAAATGATCAGTACACCAATCCCACTTGGCTCTCCAAATTTCGTTCTTCTAGGTTTAATCGTTCGTTTGCAGTAACCGTTTTCATTTTGAGGTTTCACTCTGTTTTCTCCTATACGGATACATGTATTAGGAACTCTAAATCAAACACGGTTTCTGCTAGCTCTTTGAAACTTGACCCAATAAAGCAGTTTCAAGTTCTTTCTCTATGCTTTGTTTGCTGTTGATGTAGCCCTAAGCAGAGACTTGCGAGAATCACTTTCATGGAAAGGGGTTGCCAAGCTTCCAAAAAACTACGAGTTGCCTGAAATCTCAGCAAACACTTTTTCACCCAATCTTGATGATACTTTCAGGGAATGATCAGTACACCAATTCCACTTGGCTCACCAAATTACGTTCTTCTAGGTTAAACCGTTCGTTTGCAGTAACCATTTTCATTTTGAGGTTTCACTCTGTTTTCTCCTTTAGGGATACATGTATTTGGAACTCTAAATCAAACACGGTTTGTGCTAGCTTTTTCAAATTGACCCAATAAAGCAGTTTCAAGTTCTATCTCTACGGTTTTTTTGCTGTTGATGTAGCCCTAAGCAGAGACTGGCGAGAATCTCTTTCATGGAAAGGGGTTACCATGCTTCCAAAAAACTACTAGTTGCCTTAAATCTCAGCAAACACTTTTTCACCCAATCGTGATGATACTTTCAGGAAATGATCAGTACACCAATCCCACGTGGCTCACCAAATTTCGTTCTTCTAGGTTAAACCGTTCGTTTGCACTAAACGTTTACATTTTGAGGTTTCACTCTGTTTTCTCCTATACGGATACATGTATTTGGAACTCTAATTCAAACACGGTTTTTGCCAGCTCTTTGAAACTTGACCCAATAAAGCAGTTTCAAGTTCTATCTCTATGGTTTGTTTGCTGTTGATGTAGCCCTAAGCAGAGACTGGCAAGAATCACTTTCATGGAGAGGGGTTGCCAAGCTTCAAAAAACTACGAGTTGCCTGAAATCTCAGAAAACACTTTTTCACCCAATCTTGATGATACTTTCAGGGAATGATGAGTACACCAATCCCACTGGGCTAACCAAATTTCGTTCTTCTAGGTTAAACCGTTCGTTTGCAGTAGCCATTTTCATTTTGAGGTTTCACTCTGTTTTCTCCTATACGAATACATGTATTTGGAACTCTAAATCAAACACGGTTTGTGCTAGGTCTTTGAAACTTGACCCAATAAAGCACTATCAAGTTCTATCTCTATGGTTTGTTTGCTGTTGATGTAGCCCTAAGCAGAGACTAGCGAGAATCACTTTCATTGAAAGGGGTTGCCAAGCTTCCAAAAAACTATGAGTTGTCTGAAATCTCAGCAAACACTTTTTAACCCAATCGTGAAGATACTTTCAGGGAATTATCAGTACACCAATCCCACTTGGCTCTCCAAATTTCGTTCTTCTAGGTTAAACCGTTCGTTTGCTGTAACCGTTTTCATTATGAGGTTTCACTCTGTTTTCTCCTATACGGATACATGGATTTGGAACTCTAAATCAACCACAGTTTGTGCTAGCTCTTTGAAACTTCACCCAATAAAGGAGTTTCAAGTTCTATCTCTATGGTTTGTTTGCTGTTGATGTAGCCCTAAGCAGAGACTTGGGAGAATCACTTTCATGGAAAGGGGTTGCCAAGCTTCCAAAAAACTACGAGTTGCCTAAAATCTCAACAAACACTTTTTCACCCATCTTGATGATTCTTTCAGGGAATGATCAGTACACCAATCCCACTTGGCTCACCAAATTTCGTTCTTCTAGGTTAAACCGTTCGTTTGCAGTAACCGTTTTCATTTTGAGGTTTCACTCTGTTTTCTCCTATACGGATACATGTATTTGGAACTCTAAATCAAACACGGTTTGTGCTAACTCTTTGAAACTTGACCCAATACAGCAGTTTCAAGTTCTATCTCTATTGTTTGTTTGCTGTTGATGTAGCGCTAAGCAGAGACTGGCGAGAATCACTTTCATGGAAAGGGGTTGCCAAGCTTCCAAAAAACTACGAGTTGCCTGAAATATCTAGAAACACTTTTTCACCCAATCTTGATGATACTTTCAGGGAATGATGAGTACACCAATCCCACTGGGCTAACCAAATTTCGTTCTTCTAGGTTAAACCGTTCGTTTGCAGTAGCCATTTTCATTTTGAGGTTTCACTCTGTTTTCTCCTATACGAATACATGTATTTGGAACTCTAAATCAAACACGGTTTGTGCTAGGTCTTTGAAACTTGACCCAATAAAGCACTATCAAGTTCTATCTCTATGGTTTGTTTGCTGTTGATGTAGCCCTAAGCAGAGACTAGCGAGAATCACTTTCATTGAAAGGGGTTGCCAAGCTTCCAAAAAACTATGAGTTGTCTGAAATCTCAGGAAACACTTTTTCACCCAATCGTGAAGATACTTTCAGGGAATGATCAGTACACCAATCCCACTTGGCTCAGAAAATTTCGTTCTTCTAGTTTAAACCTTTCGTTTGCAGTAACCGTTTTCATTTTGAGGTTTCACTCTGTTTTCTCCTATACGGATACATGTATTTGGACCTCTAAATCAAACACGGTTTGTGCTAGCTCTTTGAAATTTGACCCAATGAAGCAGTTTCAAGTTCTATCTCTATGGTTTGTTTGCTGCTGATGTAGCCCTAAGCAGAGACTGGCGAGAATTACTTTCATGGAAACGAGTTGCCAAGCTTCTAAAAAACTACGAGTTTCCTGAAATCTCAGCAAACACTTTTTCACCCAATCGTGATGATACTTTCAGGGAATGATCAGTACACCAATCCCACTTGGCTCACCAAATTTCGTTCTTCTAGGTTAACCATTCGTTTGCAGTAACCGTTTTCATTTTGAGGTTTCACTCTGTTTTCTCCTATACGGATACATGTATTTGGAACTCTAAATCAAACACGGTTTGTGCTAGCTCTTTGAAACTTGACCCAATAAAGCAGTTTCAAGTTCTATCTCAGTGTTTTTTTTTTGCTGTTGATATAGCCCTAAGCACAGACTGGCGAGAATCACTTTCTTGGAAAGGGGTTGCCAAGCTTCCAAAAAAACTACAAGTTGCCTGAAATCTCAGCAAGCACTTTTTCACCCAATCTTGATGATACTTTCAGGGAATGATCAGTACACCAATCCCACTTGGCTCACCAAATTTCGTTCTTCTAGGTTTAACCGTTCGTTTGCAGTAACCGTTTTCATTTTGAGGTTTCACTCTGTTTTCTCCTATACAAATACGTGTATTTGGAAATCTAAATCAAACACGGTTTGTGCTAGCTCTTTGAAATTTGACCCAATGAAGCAGTTTCAAGTTCTATCTCTATGGTTTGTTTGTGTTGATGTAGCCCTAAGCAGAGACTGGCGAGAATCATTTTCATGGAAAGGGGTTGCCAAGCTTCCAAAAAACTACGAGTTGCCTGAAATATCTAGAAACACTTTTTCACCCAATCTTGATGATACTGTCAAGGAATGATCAGTACACCAATCCCTCTTGGCTCACCAAATTTCGTTCTTCTAGGTTAAACCATTCGTTTGCAGTAACCATTTTCATTTTGAGGTTTCACTCTGTTTTCTTCTATACGGATACATGTATTTGGAACTCTAAATCAAACACGGTTTGTGCTAGCTCTTAGAAACTTGACCCAATAAAGCAGTTTCAAGTTCTATCTCTATGGTTTGTTTGCTGTTGATGTAGCCCTAAGCAGAGACTGGCGAGAATCACTTTCATGGAAAGGGGTTGCCAAGCTTCCAAAAAACTACGAGTTGCCTGAAATATCTAGAAACACTTTTTCACCCAATCTTGATGATACTGTCAAGGAATGATCAGTACACCAATCCCTCTTGGCTCACCAAATTTCGTTCTTCTAGGTTAAACCATTCGTTTGCAGTAACCATTTTCATTTTGAGGTTTCACTCTGTTTTCTTCTATACGGATACATGTATTTGGAACTCTAAATCAAACACGGTTTGTGCTAGCTCTTAGAAACTTGACCCAATAAAGCAGTTTCAAGTTCTATCTCTATGGTTTGTTTGCTGTTGATGTAGCCCTAAGCAGAGACTGGCGAGAATCACTTTCATGGAAAGGGGTTGCCAAGCTTCCAAAAAACTACGAGTTGCCTGAAATCTCAGCAAAAACTTTTTCACCCAATCGTGGTGATACTTTCAGGGAATGATCAGTACACCAATCCCACTTGGCTCTCCAAATGTCGTTCTTCTAGGTTAAACCATTCGTTTGCAGCAACCGTTTTCATTTTGAGGTTTCAATCTGTTTTCTCCTATACGGATACATGTATTTGGAACTCTAAATCAAACACTATTTGTGGTAGATCTTTGAAACTTGACCCAATAAAGCAGTTTCAAGTTCTATCTCTATGGTTTGTTTGCTGTTGATGTAGCCCTAAGCAGAGACTGGCGAGAATCACTTTCATGGAAAGGGGTTGCCACGCTTCCAGAAAACTACGAGTTTCCTGAAATCTCAGCAAAAACTTTTTCACCCAATCGTGATGATACTTTCAGGGAATGATCAGTACACCAATCCCACTTGGCTCACCAAATATCGTTCTTCTAGTTTAAAACGTTCATTTGCAGTAAACGTTTTCATTTTGAAGTTTCACTCTGTTTCTCTTATACGGATACATGTATTTGGAACTCTAAATCAAACACGGTTAGTCTAGCTCTTTGAAACTTGACCCAATAAAGCAGTTTCAAGTTCTGCCTCAGTGGTTTCTTTGCTGTTGATGTAGCCCTAAGCAGAGACTGGCGAGAATCACTTTGATGGAAAGGGGTTGCCAAGCTTCCAAAAAACTACGAGTTGCTTGAAATCTCAGCAAACACTTTTTCACCCAATCTTGATGATACTTTCAGGGAATGATCAGTACACCAATCCCACTTGGCTCACCAAATTTCGTTCTTCTAGGTTAAATCATTCGTTTGCAGTAACCGTTTTCATTTTGAGGTTTCACTCTGTTTTCTCCTATATGGATACATCTATTTGGAACTCTAATTCAAACACGGTTTGTGCTAGCTCTTTGAAACTTGACCGAATAACGCAGTTTCAAGTTCTCTCTCTATGGTTTGTTTGCTGTTTATGTAGCCCTAAGCAGAGACTGGCGAGAATCACTTTCATGGAAAGGGGTTGCCAAGCTTCCAAAAAACTACGAGTTTCCTGAAATCTCAGCAAACACTTTTTCATCCAATCTTGATGATACTTTCAGGGAATGATCAGTACACCAATCCCACTTGGCTCACCAAAATTTCGTTCTTCTAGGTTAAACCGTTCGTTTGCCGTAACCGTTTTCATTTTGAGGTTTCACTCTGTTTTCTCCAATACGGATACATGTATTTGGAAATTTAAATCAAAAACGTTAGTGCTAGCTCTTTGAAACTTGACCGAATAAAGCAGTTTCAAGTTCTATCTCTATGGTTTGTTGGCTGTTGATGTAGTCCTAAGCAGAGACTGGCGAGAATCACTTTCATGGAAAGGGGTTGCCAAGCTTCCAGAAAACTACGAGTTTCCTGAAATCTCAGCAAAAACTTTTTCACCCAATCGTGATGATACTTTCAGGGAATGATCAGTACACCATTGCCACTTGGCTCACCCAATTTCGTTCTTCTAGGTTGAACTGTTCGTTTGCAGTAACCGTTTTTATTTTGAGGATTCACTCTGTTTTCTCCTATATGGATACATGTATTTGGAACTCTAAATCAAACACGGTTTGTGCTAGCTCTTTGAAACTTGGACCCAGTAAAGCCGTTTCAAGTTCTATCTTAATGGTTTGTTTGCTGTTGATGTAGTCCTAAGCAGAGACAGGCGAGAATCACTTTCATGGAAAGGGGTTGCCAAGCTTCGAAAAAACTACGAGTTGCCTGAAATCTAAGCAAACACTTTTTAACCCAATCGTGATGATACTTTCAAGGAATGATCAGTACACCTATCCCACATGGCTCACCAAATTTCATTCTTCTAGGTTAAACCGTTCGTTTGCAGTAACCGTTTTCATTTTGAGGTTTCACTCTGTTTTCTCCTATACGGATACATGTATTTGGAACTCTAAATCAAACACGATTTGTGGTAGCTCTTTGAAACTTGACCCAATAAAGCAGAATAAAGTTCTAACTCTATGGTTTGTTTGCTGTTGATGTAGCCCTAAGGAGAGACTGGCGAGAATCACTTTCATTAAAAGGGGTTGCCAAGCTTCCAAAAAACTATGAGTTGCCTGAAATCTCAGCAAACACTTTTTCACCCAATCTTGATGATACTTTCCGGGAATGATCATTGCACCAATCCCACTTGGCTCACCAAATTTCGTTCTTCTAGTTTAAACCGTTCATTTGCAGTAACCGTTTTCATTTTGAAGTTTCACTCTGTTTTCTCCTATACGGATACATGTATTTGGAACTCTAAAGAAAACACGGTTTGTGCTAGCTCTTTGAAACTTGACCCAATAAAGCAGTTTCAAGTTCTGTCTCAGTGGTTTGTTTGCTGTTGATGTAGCCCTAAGCAGAGACTGGCGAGAATCACTTTCATGGAAAGGGGTTGCCAAGCTTCCAAAAAACTACGAGTTTCTTGAAATCTCAGCAAACACTTTTTCACCCAATCTTGATGATACTTTCAGGGAATGATCAGTACACCAATCCCACTTGGCTCACTAAATTTCGTTCTTCTAGGTTAACCGTTCGTTTGCAGTAACCATTTTCATTTTGAGGTTTCACTCTGTTTTCTCCTATACGGATACATGTATTTGGAACTCTAAATCAAACACGGTTAGTCTAGCTCTTTGAAACTTGACCCAATACAGCAGTTTCAAGTTCTATCTCTATGGTTTGTTTGCTGTTTATGTAGCCCTAAGCAGAGACTGGCGAGAATCACTTTCATGGAAAGGGGTTGCCAAGCTTCCAGAAAACTACGAGTTTCCTGAAATCTCAGCAAAAACTTTTTCACCCAATCGTGATGATACTTTCAGGGAATGATCAGTACACCAATCCCACTTGGCTCACCAAATTTCGTTCTTCTAGTTTAAACCGTTCATTTGCAGTAAACGTTTTCATTTTGAAGTTTCACTCTGTTTCTCCTATACGGATACATGTATTTAGAACTCTAAATCAAACACGGTTAGTCTAGCTCTTTGAAACTTGACCCAATAAAGCAGTTTCAAGTTCTGCCTCAGTGGTTTCTTTGCTGTTGATGTAGCCCTAAGCAGAGACTGGGGAGAATCACTTTGATGGAAAGGGGTTGCCAAGCTTCCAAAAAACTACGAGTTGCTTGAAATCTCAGCAAACACTTTTTCACCCAATCTTGATGATACTTTCAGGGAATGATCAGTACACCAATCCCACTTGGCTCACCAAATTTCGTTCTTCTAGGTTAAACCATTCGTTTGCAGTAACCGTTTTCATTTTGAGGTTTCACTCTGTTTTCTCCTATACGGATACATCTATTTGGAACTCTAATTCAAACAAGGTGTGCTAGCTCTTTGAAACTTGACCCAATGAAGCAGTTTCAAGTTCTATCTCTATGGTTTGTTTGCTGTTGATGTAGCCCTTAGCAGAGACTGGCGAGAATCACTTTCATAGAAAGGGTTGCAAGCTTCAAAAAACTACGAGTTGCCTGAAATCTCAGCAAACACTTTTTCTCCCAATCTTGATGATACTTTCAGGGGAATGATCAGTACACCAATCCCACTTGGCTCACCAAATTTTGTTCTTCTAGGTTAAACCGTTCGTTTGCAGTAACCGTTTTCATTTTGGAGGTTTCACTCTGTTTTCTCCTATACGGATACATGTATTTGGAACTCTAAATCAAACACGGTTTGTGCTAGCTCTTTGAAACTTGACCGAATAAACGCAGTTTCAAGTTCTATCTCTATGGTTTGTTTGCTGTTGATGTAGCCCTAAGCAGAGACTGGCGAGAATCACTTCATGGAAAGGGGTTGCCAAGCTTCCAAAAAAACTACGAGTTGCCTGAAATCTGAGCAAACACTTTTCACCCAATCTTGATGCTACTTTCAGGGAATGATCAGTACACCAATTTCACCTGGCTCACCAAATATCGTTCTTCTAGGTTAACCGTTCGTTTGCAGTAATCGTTTTCATTTTGAGGTTTCACTCTGTTTTCTCCTATATGTATACATGTATTTGGAACTCTAAATCAAACACGGTTTTTGCGAGCTCTTTGAAACTTGACGGAATAAAGCAGTTTCAAGTTCTATTTCTATCGTTGTTTGCTGTTGAGTGTAGCCCTAAGCAGAGACTGGCGAGAATCACTTTCATGGATAAAGGGGTTGCCAAGCTATTCATAAAACTACGAGTTTCCTGAATCTCAGCAAACACTTTTTCACCCAATCCTGATGATACTTTCAGGGAATGATCAGTACACCAATCCCACTTGGCTCACCAAATTTCGTTCTTCTAGGTTAAACCGTTCGTTTGCCGTAACCGTTTTCATTTTGAGGTTTCACTCTGTTTTCTCCAATACGGATACATGTATTTGGAACTCTAAATCAAAAACGTTTGTGCTAGCTCTTTGAAACTTGACCGAATAAAGCAGTTTCAAGTTCTATCTCTATGGTTTGTTGGCTGTTGATGTAGTCCTAAGCAGAGACTGGTGAGAATCACTTTCATGGAAAGGGGTTGCCAAGCTTCCAAAAAACTACGAATTCCCTGAAATCTCAGCAAACACTTTTTCACCCAAACTTGATGATACTTTCAGGGAATGATCAGTACACCAATCTCACTTGGCTCACCAAATTTCGTTCTTCTAGGTTAAACCGTTTGTTTGCAGTAACCGTTTTAATTTTGAGGTTTCACTCTGTTTTCTCCTATACGGTACATGTATTTGGAACTCTAAATCAAACACGGTTTGTGCTACCTCTTTGAAATTTGACCAAATAAAGCAGTTTCAAGTTCTATCTCAATGGTTTGTTGGCTGTTGATGTAGCCCTAAGAATAGACTGGCGAGAATCACTTTCATGGAAAGCGGTTGCCAAGCTTCAAAAAAACTACGAGTTGCCTGAAATCTAAGCAAACACTTTTTCACCCAATCGTGATGATACTTTCAAGGAATGATCAGTACACGAATCCCACGTGGCTCACCAAATTTCGTTCTTCTAGGTTAAACCGTTCGTTTGCTGTAACCGTTTTCATTTTGAGGTTTCACTCTGTTTTCTCGTATAAGGATACATGTATTTGGAACTCTAAATCAAACACGATTTGTGGTAGCTCTTTGAAACTTGACCCAATGAAGCAGTTTCAAGTTCTTACTCTATGGTTTGTTTGCTGTTGATGTAGCCCTAAGCAGAGACTGGCGAGAATCACTTTAATGGAAAGAGGTTGCCAAGCTTCCAAAAAACTACCAGTTGCCTGAAATCTCAGCAAACACTTTTTCACCCAATCTTGATGATACTTTCAGGGAATGATCAGTACACCATTGCCACTTGGCTCACCCAATTTCGTTCTTCTAGGTTGAACTGTTCGTTTGCAGTAACCGTTTTTATTTTGAGGATTCACTCTGTTTTCTCCTATATGGATACATGTATTTGGAACTCTAAATCAAACACGGTTTGTGCTAGCTCTTTGAAACTTGACCCAGTAAAGCAGTTTCAAGTTCTATCTTAATGGTTTGTTTGCTGTTGATGTAGTCCTAAGCAGAGACAGGCGAGAATCACTTTCATGGAAAGGGGTTGCCAAGCTTCGAAAAAACTACGAGTTGCCTGAAATCTAAGCAAACACTTTTTAACCCAATCGTGATGATACTTTCAAGGAAT
>NW_027522953.1:0-68245 GCF_052094955.1 Ictidomys tridecemlineatus
ATAACAGTACACCTGCACCTCAGTCTCCATCCTCTGCTCTCTGTAAGATCCTTCAGCAACCCAGTCTCCAAACTCTGCTCTCTATAACAGTCCTTCTACACCCCAGTCTCCAAACTCTCCTCTCTGCAAAAGTCCTTCTGCACCCCAGTCTCGAACATCTGCTCTCTGCAACAGTTTTTCTAAACCTCATTCTGAAAACTCAGTTCTCTGCAACCATCTTTGTGGACCAAAGTCTACAATCTCTTCTCTCTCTGACAGTCCTTCAGCACCTCAGTCACCAACCTCTGCTCTCTGTAGGATCCTTATGCCACCCAGTCTCCAAACGCTGCTCTATGTTACAGGCAATCTGCTCCCCAGTCTCCAAGCTCTGCTCTGTGTAACAGATCTTCTGCACCTCAGTCTCCAACCTATTCTCTCTGCAACAATCTTTCGGCACCCTATTCTGCAACCTCTGTCTTCTCTGTAACATTCCTATTGCACCCCAGTCTCCAACCTCTGCTCTCTGTAAGATAATTCTGCACATTTGTCTCCAAACTCTGCTCTCTTTAACAGTACTTCTGTACCACAGTCTCCAACCTCTATTCTCTGTAACGGTCCTTCTGCACCCCAGTCTCCAAACACTGCTCTATTCAACAGTCCTTCTGCACCTCAGTCTTCAAACACTGCTCTCTGTAACAGTTTTTCTGCACCTCAGTCTTCAACAACAGCTCTCTGCAACAGGCCTTCTGCACCCAAGTGTCCAACGTCTGCTCTCTGCAATGGTCCCTCTGCACCCCAGTCTCCAACCTTGTTCTCTACATCAGTTCTTCTGTACCGCAGTCTTCAACCTCTTTTCTCGTTAAGGGTATTTCTGCAACCCAGTGTTCAACCTCTGCTTTCTGTATCAGTCCTTCTGCACCACAGTCTCCAAACTCTGCTCTCTGTAACAGTCCTTCTGCACATCACTCTTCAACCTCTGCTCTCTGCAACAGTCCTTCTGCACACCAGTCTTAAACCTCTGCTCTCTGCAACAGTCTATCTGAACCCCAGTCTCCATCATCTGCTCTCTGTAACAGTCGTTTTGTACTGCAGTTTCCAAACTTTTCTCTCTGTTACGGTCCTTCTGAACCCCACTCTCTAACTTATGCTTTCTCTATCAGTCCTTCTGCACTCACGTCTTCAACCTCTGCTCTCTGTAATAGTCCTTCTGCACCTCAGTCTCCAACTTCTTCTCTCTGCAACAGTGCTTCGGCACCCCAGTATCCAACCTCTGCTCTCTGTTACAGTCCTTCTGTACTATAGTCTCCAACTTCTTCTTTCTTTAATGGTCTTTCTGGACCCCAGTCTCCAAAATCTGCTTTCTGTATCAGTCCTTCTGCACCCTGGTCTCTAAACTCTGCTTTCTGTAACAGTCCTTCTGCAACTCAGACTACAATTTCTGCTCTCTGGAACAGTCCTTCTGCGCCCTAGTCTTCAAACTCTACTCTCTACAACAGCCCATCTGCACTTCAGTGTCCAAACTCTGCTCTCTGTAAGATCCTTCTGAAACCCTGTCTCCAACCTCTGCTTTCTGCAATGGTCCTTCTGCACCCCAGCCTTTAACCCCTGTTTTCTACAACAGTTATTCTGCACGCCAGTCTCCAAACTCTGCTCTCTGTAACAGTCCTTCTGTACCGCAGTCTCCAACCTCTGTTCTCTGTAAGGATCCTTCTTCACCCGAGTGTCCAACCACTGTTTTCTGTATCAGTCCTTTTGCACCACATTCTCCAAACTCTCCTCTCTGTAACAGTTCTTCTGCACCTCAGTCTGCAACCTCTGCTCTCTGCAATAGTCCTTCTGCATCCCAGTCTCTAACCTCTGCTCTCTGCAACAGTTCTTCTGCACCACAGTCACCAAACTCTGCTTTCTGTATCAGTCCTTCTGCACCCCAGTCTCCAACCTCTACTCTCTGTAACAGTCATTCTGCACCTCAGTCTCCAACCTCTACTTTCCATAGCAGTCCTTCTCCACTCTAGTCTCCAAACTCTGCTCTCAGTATAAGTGTTTGTGCACCTCAGTCTGAAAATTCTTCTCTCAGGAACGATCCTTCTGCATCTCAGTCTCAAACCTCTTCTCTGTGTAACAGTCCTTATGTACCTCAGTCTCCAAACTTTTGTCTCTGTAACATCCTTTTGCAACCCACTCTTGTAAACTCTGCTCTCTGTAACTATCCTTCTGCACCCCAGTTTCCAAGCACTGCTCTCTGTAACAGGCCTTCTGCACCCCAATCTCATACCTATGCTGTCTATAACAGGCCTTTTGACCCCAGTCTCCAAACTCTTCTCTCTTCAACTATCCTTCTGCACCCCAGTCTCTAACGTCTGCTCTCTGCACCAGTCCTCCTGCACCCCAGTCTCAAACCTATGCTTCTGTAAGATCTTTCTGCACACCTGTCTGCAAACTCTGCTCTCTGTAAAAGTACTTCTGAAAAGCAGTCTCGAAAGTCTGCTCTCTGTAATAGTCCTTCTGCATTTTAATCTCCAATATTTGCTCTCTGAAACACTTCTTCTGAAACCCAGTCTCCAAAATTAGCTCTGTGCAATAGATTTTCTGCACATGAGTCTCCAACATGTGCTCTCTGTAAAAGTCCTACTGTACCCCAGTCTTCAACCTCTGCTCTCTGTAAGATCTTTCTGCACCCCAGTCTCCAACCTCTGCTCTCTTCAACGGTCCTTCTGCACCTCAGTTGCAAAGCTCTGTTCTCTGCAACAGTCCATCTGCACCCCAGTCTCCAACCTCTGCTCTCTGTAACAGTCCTTCTGCACCCCAGTCTCCAACCTTTTGACTCTGCAACAGTCTTTCAGCACCTAAGTCTCCAACATCTGCTCTCTGCAACTGTCCTTCTACAACCCAGTCCACAACTTCTGCTCTCTGCAACAGTCCTTCTACCCCCTAGTCTCGATACTCTGCTCGCCGCAAAGATCCTTCTGCACCCCAATCTCCAACCTCTGTTTTCTTCAACAGTTCTTCTGCACTCCAGTCTCAAACCTCTGCTCTCTGTAAGTGTCCTTATGCACCCCAGTATCCAACCTCTGCTTTCTGATTCAGTCATTTTCCACCACAGTCTCGAGAATCTGCCCGCTGTAACAGTCCTTCTGCAACTCAGTCTGCAAACTCTGCTCTCTGCATCAGTCCTTCTCCACCTCAGTCTTCAAACTCTGCTCTCTGTAAGGGTCCTTCGGCACCCGAGTATCCAACCTCTGCTTTCTGTATCAGTCCTTATGCACCCCAGTCTCTAAACTCTTCTCTCTGTAACAGTGCTTCTGCACCTCAGTCTCCAACTTTTGCTCTCCTTAATATCTTTCTGCAACCCAGTATTCAAACTCTGCTCTCTGTACCAATCTTTCTGCACCCAAGTCTCCAAACTCTGCTCTCTGTAACAGGCCTTCTGCACCCCAGTCTCCAACTTCTGTTCTCTGCAACGATCCTTCTGAACCCCAGTCTTCAACCCTGCTTTCTCTATAAGTCCTTCTGCACTCAGTCTCCAACCTGTGCTCTGTAACTGTCCTTCTGCATTTCAGTCTCTAACGTCTGCTAGCTGCAACAGTCTTTCGGAACCCCAAACTTCAACCTCTACTCTCTGCAACAGTCCTACACCCAATTCTCCAACCTCTGCACTCTGCAACCTCTTCTCTTTGCAATGGTCTTTCTGCACCTCAGTCTTCAACATCTACTCTTTGCAACAGTCCTTCTGAACCTCAGTCGCCTACCTCTGCTCTCTGTAAGATCCTTCTAAAAACCAGTCTCCAAACTCTGCTTTCTATAACAGTCCTTCCGCACCCCAGTCTAAAAATTCTGCAGTCTGTAAAACTCCTTCGGCACCCCAGTCTGCACCCTATGTTCTCTGCAAGGATCCTTCTACACCCAAGTCTCCAACCTCTGCTCGCTGCAACAGTTCTTCTGCACCCCAGTCCCCTACATCTGCTCTCTGAAACAGTTTTTTTAATCCTTATTCTGAAAACTCTGCTCTCTGAAAGGATCCTTCTGGACCCCAGTTTTCAACCTCTGCTCTCTCTGACAGTCCTTCGGCACCTCAGTCACCAACCTCTGCTCTCTGTAAGATCCTTATGCCACTCAGTCTCCAAACTCTGCTGTGTGTTACATGTCATCTGCTCCCCAGTCTCCAAGCTCTGCTCTATGTAACAGGCCTTCTGCACCTCAGTATCCAACCTCTTCTCTCTGCAACAATCCTTCTGCACCCCATTCTCCAAAATCTGCTCTCTGCATCAGTCCTATTGCACCCCAGTCTCCAACCTCTGCTCTCTGTAAGATCCATCTGCACACCTGTCTCAAACCTCTGCTTTCTTTAACAGTTCTTCTGTACAGCAGTCTCTAACCTCTATTCTCTGTAACAGTCTTCCTTCACCCCAGTCTCCAAACACTGCACTCTGCACAGTCCTTCTGTATCCAGTCTCCAACCTCTCTTCTCTTCGACAGTCCTTCTGCAACTTAGTCTCTAAACACTGATCTGTATAACAGTTTTTCTACAACTCAGTCTTCAACAACTGCTCTCTGCAACAGTCCTTCTTCACCCCAGTCTCCAAACTCTGCTCTCTAGAACAGTCCTTCTATACACCAGTGTCCATAATCTACTCTCTGCAACGATCCTTCTGCACCCCAGTCTCCAAAGTCTGCTCTCTGCAAAAATCCTTCTGCACCCCAGTCTCAAAAATTTCCTCTCTGTAAGATCCATCTGGACCCCAGTCACCAAACTCTGCTCTCAGTATTAGTCTTTCTGCACCCCAGTCTCCAAACACTGCTCTCTGTAACACTATTTCTGCACCTCAGTCTTCAACAACTGTTCTCTGCAACAGTCCTTCTGCACACCAGTCTCCAACGTCTGCTCTCTAGAACAGTCCTTCAATACCACAGTCTCCATAATCTACTCTCTGCAACAATCCTTCTGCACCCCAGTCTCCAACGTCTGCTCTCTGCAACAATCGTTCTGCACCCAAGTCTCCAAACATTCCTCTCTTTAAGATTCTTCTGCACCCCAGTTTCCACACTCTGCTCTATGTAACATTCCTTCTGCACCGCATTCTCCAACGTCTGCCCTCTGCAATTGTCCCTATGCACCCCAGTCTCCAACCTTGTTCTCTAAAACAGTTCTTCTGTACTGCAGTCTCTAACCTCTGCTCTCTGTAATGATCTTTCTGCACCCCAGTCTCCAAAATCTGCTTTCTGTATCAGTCCTTCTGCACCACAGTCTCCAACCTCTGCTCTCTGCAAGAGTCCTTCTGCACCCCAGTATTCAACATCTGCTCTGCAACAATCCTTCTGCACCACAGTCTCAAACATCTGCTCTGTGTAATAGTCCTTCTGTACTGCAGTCTCCAAACTCTGCCCTCTGTAACATTCCTTCTTCAACCCAGTCTCCAACCTCTGCTTACTGCAACAGTCTTTCTGCATCCCAGTCTTCAAACTCTGCTCCCTGTAGCAGCCTTTCTTCACCTAAGTCTCCAACCTCTGCTCTCTGCAACAGTCCTTCTACACCCCAGTTGCCAACCTCTGCTCTCTGGAAGGATCCTTCTGCACCCCAGTCCCCAACGTCTGCTCTCTGCAACAGTCCTTCTGCACCCAAGTCTTCAACCTCTGCTCTCTGTAAGATCCTACTGCAACCCCGTCTCTGAACTCTGCTCTCTGTAACAGTCCTTCGGTACCGCAGTCTCCAAACTCTGCTCCCTGTAACGGTTCTTCTGCACCCCAGTCTCCAAACACTGCTTTCTGTATCAGTCCTTCTGCACCATAGTCTCCAACTTCTGCTCTCTGCTACAGTCCTACTGAACCCCAGTCTTCATCATCGAATATCTGCAACAGTCTTTCTGCACCCCAGTCTCCAAACTCTGCTCTTTTTAACATTCTTTCTGTACTGTAGACTCCAACCTCTGCTCTCGGTAATGGTCCTCCTGTACCCCAGTCTCCAAACTCTGCTTTCTGTATCCTTCCTTCTGCACCCCTGTCTCAATCATCTCCTCTCTGTAACAGTCCTTCTGCACCTCAGTCTCCAACTTCTGCTCTATGCAACAGTCCTTCTGCATCTCAATATCCAAACTCTGTTCTCTGTAACAATCCTTCTGCAACCCAGTCTCCAAATTCTGCTCTCTGCAAAGGTCCTTCTTCACCCCACTCTCCAACCTCTGCTCGCTGTAATATGCTTCCTTACCCCAGTGTCCAAACTCTACTCTCAGTAACAGTTCTTCTGCACTGCAGTCTCCAAACTCTGCTCTCTGTAACAGTTCTTCTGCACCACAGTCCCCAACCTCTTCTCTCTGTAATTGTCTTTCTGCACCCCAGTCTCTGAACTCTACTTTCTGTATCAGTCATTCTGCACCACAGTCTCCAACCTCTTCTCTCTGTAACAGTCCTTTACCCCTCAGTCTTAAACCTCTGCTCTCTGCAATTGTCCATCTGCAACTCAGTATCCAACCTCTATTCTCTGTAACAGTCCTTATGCATCTCAGTATCCAACCTCTACTCTCCGAAAGATAATTTGCAAACCAATCTCCAAAATCTGCTCTCTGTAACAGTCCTTCTGCACCCCTTCTTCAAACTCTGCTCTCTGTAACAGGCTTTCTACACCCCAGTCTCCAACATCTCCTCTCTGGAAGAGTTCTTCTGCACACAAATCTCCAACCTCTGCTCTCTGCAACAGTCCTTCCGCACCCCAGTCTCCAACATCTGCTCTCTGCATTAGACCTTCTGCACCTCAACTGAAAATTCTGCTCTCTTCCACGAACCTTCTGCACCCAAGTCTTCAACCTCTGTTCTCTGCAACAGTCCTTCTGCATCCCAGTCTCAAACCTCTGCTCTCTGTAACAGTCCTTCTGCACCTAATTCTCCAAATTCTGCTCTCTGCAAGAGTCCTTCTGAAACCCAGTCTCCAACCTCTTCTGTCTTTAACAATAATTCTGAAGCCCAGTCTCCAACATCTGCTTTCTGTATCAGTCCTGCGCCCCAGTCTCCAAAATCTGCTCTGTGTAACAGTCCTTCTGCACGCCAGTTCCCAAACTCTGCTCTCTGTAACAGTCCTTCTGCACGCCAGTTCCCAAACTCTGCTCTCTGTAACAGTCCTTCTGCACCTCAGTCTCCTACCTGTACTCTCTATTACAGTGTTTTTGCACCCAAGTCTCCAACCTATGCTCTCTGTAACAGTCCTTCTGCACACGAGTCTCCAATCTCTGCTCTCTGCAAAGATCCTTCTTCACCCCAGTGTCCAAACTCTGCTCTCTGTAACAGTCCTTCTGCACCACAGTCTTTAACCTCTGATATCTGCAACAGTTCTTCTGCACCCCAGTCTCCAACCTCTGCTCTCTGCAACACTCCTTCTACACCACAGTCTCAAAACTCTGCTCCCTGCAAAATCCTTCTGCACAACTGTATCCAACCTCTGATCTCTGTAACGGTCCTTATTCATCCCCGTTTACAAACTCTGCTTTCTGTATCAGTCCTTCTGCACCACAGGCTTCAACCTCTGCTCTCTGTAACAGTACTTTTGCACCCCGTCTCCAACCTCTGCTCTCTGCAACAGTCCTTCTGCACGCCAGTTTAAAACTCTGCACTCTGCAACATTCTTTCTGTACCCCAATCTCCAACCTCTTTCTGTATCAGTCCTTCTGCAACCAAGTCTCCAATCTCTACTCCCTTTAACAGTCCTTCTGCACCTCATTCTCTAACCTATGCTCTCTGTAAAAATCCTTCTGCACATCAGTCTCCAACCTCTTCTCTCAGCAACGGTCCTTATGCACCCCAGTCTCCAAGTTATGTTCTCTGCAACAGTCCTTCTGCACCGCAGTCTGCAACAACTTCTCTCTGTAACAGTCCTTCTGTACTGCAGTCTCCAACCTCTGCTCTCTGTAACAGGCATTCTGCACCCAAGTCTCCAAACTCTGCTCTCTTTAACAGTCTTTTTGCACCCCAGTCTCCAACCTCTGGTCTCTGCAACAGTCTTTCGGCACCAAGTTTCCATAGGTCGCTTGCTGAATGATGCTTCTGCACCCCAGTTTCCCAACTCTGCCCTGTGTATCAGTCCTTCTGCACCCCAGTCTTCAATCTCTTCTCTCTGCAACAGTGCTTAAGCACCTCAGTCTCCAAACTCTGCTCTTTGTATGATGCTTCTGCATCCCAGTCTACAACCTCTGCTCTTGGAAACAGTCCATCTACACCTTAGTCTCCATAATCTGCTATGCAACAGTCTTTCTGCACCCTAGTCTCCAACCTATGCTCTCTGCAAGATAATCCTGCACACCTGTTTCCAACTTCTGCTCTCTGTAACAGTCCTTCTGTAACGCAGTCTCCAACCTCTGCTTTATGCAACAGTCCTTCTGCACCCCTTTCTCCAACGTCTGCTCTCTGCAGCAGTCCTTGAACAACCCAGTCTACAAACTCTGCTCTCTCCAATAGTCCTTCTACCACCCAGTCTCCAGATTCTGCTCACCACAATGATCCTTCTGCACCCCAGTCTCGAACCCATGCTCTCTGTAACAGTCCTTCTGTACCGCAGCCTCCAAACTCTTTTCTCTGTGAGTGTCCTTATGTACTCCAGTATCCAATCTCTGCTTTCTGTATCAGTCGTTTTTAACCACAGTCTCCAAACTATGCCCTCTGTATCAGTACTTCTGCAACTCAGTCTGCAACCTCTGCTTTCTGAAAGTTCTCTGGAACCCCATTCTCCATCATCTGCTCTCTGCAAAAGTCCTTTTGCACACCAGTCTCTAACATCTGCTCTCTGCAACAGTTTTACTCCACCCCAGTCTCCAACCTCTTCTCTTTTTATCAGTCCTTCTGTACGGCAGTCTCCAACCACTGCTCTCTGTAAGGGTCCTTCTGCACACGAGTATCCAAGCACTGCTTTCTGTCTTAGTCCTTCTGCACCCGAGTCTCCCAACTTTGTTCTGTGTAACTGTCCTTCTGCACCTTAGTCTCCAACCTCTGCTCTCTGCTACAGTCCTTCTTCACCCCAGTCTAAAACCTCTGCTCTCTGCAACAGTCCTTCTGCACCCCAGTCTCCAACCTCTGCTCTCTTTATCAATCATTCTGCACCTCAGGCTCCAAGCTCTGCTCTCTGCAACATTGCTTCTGCACCGCAGTCTCCAACCTCTGATCTCTGTTAGATCCTTATGCAACCCAGTCTCAAAATTCTGCTCTCAGTAGCAGGCCTTCTGCACCCCAGTCTCCAACCTCTGCTGTCTTTATCAGTCCTTCTGAACCCCAGTCTCCAACCTCTGCTCTCTGCAACGATCCTTCAGCACCCTGTCTCCAACCTGTGCTCGCTGCAACAGTCTTTGTTCACCCAGTCTCCAACATCTGCTCTCTGAAACAGTTATTCTGTACCTCAGTCTGAAAACTCTGCTCTCTGCAACAATCCTTGTGAACCCCAGTCTCCAAACTCTGCTCGCTGTAAAAGTCCTTCTGTACATCAGTCTCAAGCCTCTTATTTCTTTGAGATCCTTCTGAAACCCAGTCTGCAAATCTGCTCACTAAAACAGTCTTTCTGCACCCAATCTCCAAACTCTGCTCTCTGTAACTATAATTCTGCACCTCAGTCTCCAACCTCTGCTCTCTGCAGAGGTGCTTTTGCACCCCAGTCTCCAACCTCTGTTCTCTGCAACAGTCCTTCTGCACCCCATTCCCCAACCTCTGCACTCTGTAGCAGTCCTTTTGTACCGGAGTCTCCAACCTCTGCTCTCTTTATCCGTCCTTCTGCACCCCAGTCTCCAAAATCTGCTTTCTCAATAAGTCCTTCAGAACCCACTCTCCAACCTCTGCTCTCTTTAACAGTCTTTCTGCACCTCATCCTCTAACCACTTCTTTCTGTAACAGTCCTCCTGCACCCCAGTCTTCAACCTCTGCTCTCTGGAACATTGATTTTGCACCCCAGTCTCCTACCTGTGCTCTGTGTAAAAGTCCTTCTGCACATCAGTCTCCAACTTCTTCTCTTAGCAACGGTCCTTATGCACCCCAGTCTCCTACTTCTGTTCTCTGCAACTGTCCTTCTGCACCTCAGTCTCCAATCTCTGCTCTCTTTCAGAGGCTTTCTGCACTCCAGTCTCCAACCTCTTCTCTCTGTAACAGGCCTTCTACACCCAAGTCTCCAAACTCTACTCTCTTTAACAGTCCTTCTGCACCCCAGTCTCCGACCTCTGCTCTCTGCACCAGTCTTTCTGCACCTCAGTCTCCATACTTCACTCGCTGTAAGATGCTTCTGCACACCAGTCTCCCAATTCTGCCCTCTGTATCAGTCCTTCTGCAACCCAGTCTCCAATCTCTGCTCTCTGCAACAGTTCTTCTGCACCTCAGTCTCCAAACTCTGCTCTCTGTATGATGCTTCTGCACCCCAGTCTACAACCTCTGCTCTCTGTAACAGTTCTTCTACACCCTAGTATCCATGACCTGCTCTGCAACAGTCCTTCTGCACCCCAGTCTCCAACCTATGCTCTCTGTAAGATAATTTTTTACACCTGTCTCCAACCTCTGCTCTCCGTAACAGTCCTTCTGTACTGCAGTCTCCAACCTCTGCTCTCTGTAACGTTCCTTACGCACCCGAATCTCCAAACTCTGTGTTATGTATTAGTCATTCTGCACCCCAGTCTCCTACCTGTGCTCTCTGTAACAGTCCTTCTGCACCTCAAATTCCAACCACTGTTCTCTGCAAAAGTCCTTCTGTGCCCCAATCTCCAACCTCTGCTTTCTGCAACAGTCGTTCTGCACCTCAGTGTGCAAACTCTCCTCTCTGTAAGATCCTTCTGAAACCCAGTCTTCAACCTCTGCTTTCTGCAATGCTCCTTCTGCACTGAAGTCTCCAAACTCTGATCTCTATAACAGTTATTCTACACCGCAGTCTAAAACCTCTGCTCTATGTAATAGTCCTTCTGTACCGCAGTCTCCAACCTCTGTTCTCTTTAAGGGTCCTTCTGCACCACATTTTCCAACCTCTGCTTTCTGTATCAGTCTTTCTGCACCACATTCTCGAAACTCTGCTGTCTGTATCACTCCTTCTGCACTTCAGTCTGCAACCTCTGCTGACTGCAATAGTCCATAAGCACCCCAGTCTCCAACCTCTGCTCTCTGCCACATTCCTTCTCCAACCCAATCTCCATCCTCTGATCACTGCAACAGTTTTTTTGCACCCCAGTCTCAAACCTCTGCTCTCTGAAACAGTCCTTCTACACCCTAGTCTCCATAATCTACTCTTCAACAGTCTTTCTGGACCCCAGTCTCCAATCTCTGCTCTCTGTAACAGTCCTTCTGCACCCCGCTTTCCAACCTTTGCTCTCTGGAATGATCCCTCTGCACCCCAGTCTCCAATCTCTGCTCGCTGCAACAGTCCTTGTGCATCCCAATCTACAACATCTGCTCTCTGCAACAGTTCTTCTGTACCTCAGTCTGAAAACTGTACTCTCTGCAATTATCCTTCTACACCCGAGTCTCCAACCTCTGCTCTCTGTAATAATCCTTCTGTACCTCAGTCTCCAACTTCTGCTCTGTATCAGTCCTGCACCCCTGTCTCCCACATCTGCTCTCTGTAACTGTCCTCCTCACCTCAGTCTTCAACCTCTGCTCTGTGTAAGAGTCTTTCTGCATCTCAGTCTGGTAACTCTGCTGACTGCAACGGTCCTGCTGCACCCCAGTCTCAAACCTCTGTACTCTGCAACAGTCCTTCTGCTCCCCAGTCTCCAAACTCTGCTCTTTATAACAGTCCTTCTGCACCCCTGGCTCCAACCTCTGCTCTCTGCAACAGTCTTACTGCACCTCAGTCTCCAAACATCGCTCGCTGTAAGATTCTTCTGCACCCCAGTCTCCCAACTCTGCCCTCTGTATCACTCCTTATGGACCACAGTCTCCAATCTCTGATCTTTACAACAGTCCTTTTGCACCCCAGTCTCATACCTCTGCTCTTGGCAAGAGTCGTTCTGCACCCCTGTGTCCAACATCTGCTCTCTAAACAATCCTTCTGCACCCAAGTCTCCAACATCTACTCTCTGCAAAGATCCTTCTGCACCTCAATCTCCAACCTCTGCTCTCTGAAAAATCCTACTGCACACCAGTTTCCAAAATCTGCTCTCTGTAATATTCCTTCTCCACGCCAGTCTTCAACCTCTGCTTTCTGCAACGGTCCTGCTGCACCCCAGTCTCAAACCTCTGTACTCTGCAACAGTCCTTCTGCTCCCCAGTCTCCAAACTCTGCTCTGTATAACAGTCCATCTGCACCCCAGTCTCCAACCTCTGCTCTCTGCAAGTCTTACTGCACATCAGTCTCCAAACTTCGCTTGCTGTAAGATGCTTCTGCACCCCAGTCTCCAAACTCTGCCCTCTGTATCAGTCCTTATGGACCCCAGTCTTTAATCTCTGCTCTCTGCAACAGTCCTTCTGCACCTCAGTCTCCAAACTATGCTTTCTGTATGATGCTTCTGCACCCAAGTCTACAACCTCTGCTCTCTGGAACAGTCCTTCTACACCCTAGTCTACATAATCTGATCTGCAACACTTCTTCTGCACCCCAGTCTCCAATCTCTGCTCTCTGTACCAGTCCTTCTGCACCTTAGTATCCAAACTCTGCTCTCTGTAAAAGGCTTTCTGCACCCCGCTTTCCAACCTCTGCTCTCTGCAACAATCCCTCTGCACACAAGTCTCCAATCTCTGCTCGCTGCAACAGTCCTTGTGCACCCCAGTCTCCAACATCTGATCTCTGAAACAGTTCTTCTGTACCTCAGTATGAAAACTCTGCTCTCTGCAATTGTCCTTCTGCACCCGAGTCTCCAACCTCTGCTCTCTGTAACAGTCCTTCTGTACCTCAGTCTCCAAATTCTGCTCTATATCAGTCCTGCACCCCTGTCTTTCACATCTGCTCTCTGTAACTGTCCTTCTTAACCTCAGTCTTCAACCTCTGCTCTGTGTAAGAGTCCTTCTGCATCTCAGACTGGAAAATCTGCTGACTGCAACGATCCATATGTACCCCAGTCTCCAACCTCTGTTCTCTGCAACGATCCTTCAGAAACTCAGTATCCAACCTCTACTCTCTGTAACAGTCCTACTGCACCTCAGTCTCCAGCATCTGCTCTCTGTAAAATCCTTCTGCAACCAAGTCTCCAAACTCTGCCATCAGTAACAG
Source organism: Ictidomys tridecemlineatus (assembly GCF_052094955.1). Taxonomy (NCBI): domain Eukaryota; kingdom Metazoa; phylum Chordata; class Mammalia; order Rodentia; family Sciuridae; genus Ictidomys; species Ictidomys tridecemlineatus. The sequence goes on from NW_027522953.1 coordinate 13,127, forward strand.
TCCTTCTGGAGACCTTCCCCAAACTCTGCTCTCTGTAACAGGCCTTCTGAACCCCAGTCTCAAACCTCTGCTCTTTTTAACAGTCCTGCTGCACCTCGGTCTACAAACTCTGCTCTCTGTAAGTTCCTTCTGAAACCTTGTCTAAAAACTCTGCTCTCTGTAACAGTCCTTCTGCACCTCAGTCTCCAAACTCTGTTCTTTGCAACACTCCTTCTACACCCCAGTTGCCAACCTCTGCTCTCTGTACCGGTCCTTCTGCACACCAGTCTCCAACCTCTGCTTTCTGTACCAGTCCTTCTGATCCCCAGTATACATACTCTGCTCTCTGTAACAGTCCTTCTGCACCTCATATCCAACTCTGCTCTCTGCAATAATCCTTCTGCACCCGAGTCTCCAACCGCTGCTCTCTAAAACAGTCCTTCTGTACCTCAGTCTCCAACTTCTTCTCTGTATCAGTCCTGCACACCAGTCTCCTAGATCTGATCTCTGTAACTGTCCTTCTTCACCTCATTCTTCAACCTCAGCTCTGTGTAACAGTCCTTCTGCATCTCAGTCTGGAAATTCTGCTGAATGCAACGATCCTTCTGCACCCCAGTCTCAAACCTCTGTACTCCACAACAGTTATTCTGCACCCCAGTCTCCAACCTTTGCTCCCTGTAACAGTTCTTCTGTACCACAGTATCCAACCTCTGTTCTCTGTAAGGATCCTCTGCATCTCAGTCTACAACCTCTGCTCTCTGCAAAAGTCCTCCTGCACACCAGTCTTCAACCTCTGCTCGCTGCAACAGTCCTTCTGCAGCCCAGTCTCCGAAATCTGCTCTCTGAAATATTCCTTTTCCACCACAATGTCCAACCTCTGCTCTCTGTAACCGTCCTTCTGTACTGCTGTCTCCAACCTCTTATCTCTATAACGGTCCTTCTGCAACCCAGTCTCCAAAGTCTGCTTTCTGTATCAGTCCTTCTGCACCCCGGTCTCTAAACTATGCTCTCTGTAACAGTCCTTCTGCACCTCAGACTCCAACCTCTGCTCTCTGCAACAGTCCTACTGCGGCCCAATCTCCAAACTCTGCTCTCTGCAAAAGTCCTTCTGCAACTCAGTGTTCAAACTCTCCTCTTTGTATGTTACTTCTGAAATCCAGTCTCCAACCTCTGCTATATGCAATGGTCCTTCTGCACCCCAGTCTCCAACCTCTGTTCTCTACAACAGTTATTCTGCACCCAGTCTCCAAACTCTGCTCTGTGTAACAGTCCTTCTGTACCACAGTCTCCAACATCTGTTCTCTGTAAGGGACCTTCTGCACCCCAGTCTCCAACCTCTGCTTTCAGTTTCAGTCCTTCAGCACCACATTCTCCAAACTAAGCTCTCTGTAACAGTCCTTCTGCATCTCAGTCTGCAACCTCTTCTCTCTGCAATAGTCTTTCTGCACCCCAGACTACAATCTCTGTTCTCTTCAACAGTCCTTCTGCACCCCAGTCTCTAACATCTGCTGTCTGCAACAGTCCTTCTCCACCTAAGTCTCAAATTTTACTCTCTGCAACAGTCCTTCTGCACCCCAGTCACCAAGCTCTGCTTTCTGTATCAGTCCTTCTGCACCCCAGTCTCCAACCTCTGCACCTCAGTCTCTAAAAATGTCCTTCTGCACCTCAGTCTCAAACCTCAGGCTCTCTTAAACAGTCCTTCTGCACATCAGTCTGAAAACTCTGCTCTCAGCAACGATCCTTCTGCACCTCAGTCTCCAACCTCTGCTCTCTGTAACAGTCCTTCTGTACCTCAGTCTCCAAACTCTGCTCTCCGTAAGATCCTTTTGCAACCCAGTCTTTAAACTCTGCTCTCTGTAACTGTCCTTCTGTACCACAGTCTCTAAGCACTGCTCTCTGTAATGAGACTTCTGCACCCCAATCTCCAACCTTTGCTCTCTGCAAGGGTCCTTCTTCACCTCAGTCTCCAAACTCTTTTCTCTGTAACAGTGCTTCTGCACCTCATGCTCCAAACTCTGCTCTCTGTAACATAATCCTGCAACCCTGTATTAAAACTCTGCTCTCTGTAACAGTCCTTCTGCACACCAGTCTCCAAACTCTGCTCTCTGTAACAGGCCTTCTGCACCCCAGTCTCCAACCTCTGTTATCTGTATCAGTCCTTCTTCATTCCAGTCTCAAACCTCTGCTCTCTGCAACGATCCTTCTGCACCACAGACTCCAACCTATGCTCGCTGTGAGATCCTTCTGCACACCTCTCTCCAACCTCTGCTCTCTGTAACACTCCTCTGTACCACAGTTTCCAACTTCTGCTCTCTGTAAGGGTCCTTCTGCACCTCAGTCTCAGACTTCTGCTCTCTGCAACACTCCTTCTGCACCCCAGTCTCCTAACTTTGCTCTCTTCAACAGTTTTCTTGCACCTCAGTCTTTAACCTGTGCTCTCTGTTAAAGTCCTTCTGCACCCCAGTCTCCAACCTTTGCTCCTGTAAAAGTCCTTCTGCACGACACTCTCCAACATCTCCTCTCTGTAAGTTTCTTCTGAAACCCAGTTTCCAAACTCTGCCCTCTGTAAAAGTCCTTCTGCACGCCTTCTCAAACTCTCCTCTCTGTAACAGGCCTTCTGCACCCCAGTCTCCAAAGTCTGTTCTCTATAAAAATTTTTCTTCACCCCAGTCTTCAACCTCTGCTCTCTGTAACAGTCCTTCTGCACCTCGGTCTACAATCTCTGCTCTCTGTAACATTTTTCTGCAACCTTTCTAAAAACTCTGCTCTCTGAAACAGTCCTTCTGCACCTCAGTCTCCAAACTCCGTTCTTTGCAACACTCCTTCTGCACCCCAGTGCACTACCACTGCTCTCTGTAACAGTTCTTCTCCACTCCAGTCTCCAACCTCTGCTCTCTGTAAACGTCCTCCTGTATTGCAGTCTCCAAACTCTGCTCTTTGTAATGGTCCTTCTGCACCTCAGTTTCCAACCTCTGATTTCTGTATCAGTCCTTCTGCACCCCAGTCTCCAACCTCTGCTATCTGCAACAGTCCTTCTGCACCACATTCTCCAAATTCTACTCTCTGCAAAAGTCCTTCTGCACCCAAGTCTCCAACACCTGCTCCCTGCAACAGTCATTCTGCACCCCAGTCTCCAAACTCTGGTCACTTTAACAGTCCTTCTGCACCTCCATCTCCAAATTCTGCTCTCTGCAACAGTCCTTCTGGACCCAAGTCTCCAAACTCTGCTCTCTGCAACAGTCCTTCTACACCCCAGTCTTCAACCTCTGCTCTTTGTAACAGTCCTTCTGCACCCCTGTCTCCAACCTCTGCTCTTTGTAACAGTCCTTCTGCACCATATTCTCCATATTGTATACCGCAGTCTCCAAGCTCTGCTCTCTGTAACGGTCCCTCTGCACCACAATTTCTAACCTCTGCTTTCTGTAACAATCTTTCTGTACCTCAGTCACCAAACTCTGCTCTCTCTAACCATCCTTCTGCACCTCAGTCTCCAACCTCTGCTCTCTGTAACAGTACTTCTGCACCTCAGTCTTAAAACTCTGCTCTCTGCACGATCCTTCTGCACCTCAGTCTCCAACCACTGCTCTCTGTAATTGTCGTCCTGCACCTCAGTCACCAACCTCTGCTCTCTGCAAGATCCTTCTGCAGACCATCCTCAAAACTGTGCTCTCTATAACAGTCCTTCTGCAACCCAGCCTCAAAACTCTGCTCTTTGTAACAGTCCTTCTGCAACACAGTCTCCAACCTCTACTCTCTGAATCAGGCCTTTGCACCTCAGTCTCCAAGCTCTACTCTCTGTAACAGTCCTTCTGCACCCAAGTCTCCCACATCTGCTCTCTGTAACGATCCTTCCTCAGCTCAGGCTCTACCTCTGCTCTCTGCAACGATTCTTCTGCAACTAAGTCTCCAACTTCTGCTCTCTTCAACGATCCTTCTGCACCTCACTCTACAAACTCTGCTCTCTGTAACAGTTTTTCTGCACCTCAGTCTAAAACCTCTACTCTCTGAAACCGACCTTCTGCACCCCTGTTTCCAACCTCTGCTCTCTGCAACAATCCTCCTCACCCCAGTCTCTAAAGTCTCCTCTCCTTAACACTCCTTCTGCACCCCAGTCACCAAACTCTGTTCTCTGTAAAGTCCTTCTGCACCCCAGTTTCCAAACTCTGCTCTCTGTAACATTCCTTCTCCAACCTAGTCTCCAACCTCTGCTTTCTTCAACGGTCCTGCTGAAACCCAGTCTCCAACCTCTGTTCTCTGAAACAGTCCTCCTGCTCTCCAATTTCCAATCTCTACTCTCTGTAACAGTCCTTCTCTACCGCAGTCTCCAACTTCTGCACTCTGTAATGGTCTTTCTGAACACTAGTCTCCAAACTCTGCTTTCTGTATCAGTCCTTCTGCACAATAGTCTCCTAACTCTGCTCTCTGTTACAGTCCTTTTGCACCTCAGTCTCCAAACTCTGCTTTCTGTAAGATCCTTCAGCAACCAAGTCTCCAAACTCTGATCTCCATAACAGTCTTTTTGCACACCAGTCTCCAACCTCTGCTCTCTGCAACGATATTCTTCACCTCAGTCTCCAACCTCTGCTCTCTGCAACAGTCATTCTGCACCCGAGTCTTCAAAATCGGCTCTGTGCAACAATCCTTCTGCACCTCAGTCTGAAATGTCTGTTCTCTGCAATGACCACCCTGCACCCCAGTCTCCTTCCTCTGCTCTCTGTAACAGTCCTTCTGAACCTCAGTCTCCTACGTCTGCTCTCTGTAAGATCCTTCTGCAACAAAGTCTCCAAACTATTCTCTCTGTAACAATCCTTCTGCACAACAGTCTCCAACCTCTGCTCTCTGTAACAGGCCTTCTGCACCCCACTCTCCAAACTCTGCTCTCTGTAACAGACCTTCTGCACCCCAGTCTCCAACCTCTGCTCTCTGCAACAGTCTTTCTGAACCCCAGTCTCCAAACTCTGCTCTCTGCAACAGTCCTTCTGCACCCCAGTCTTCAACTTCTGTTCTCTGTAACAATCCTTCTGCATTTCAGTTCCCAAACTCTGACCTCTGAAATGGTCCTTCTGCACCCCAGTCTCTAATCTCTGCTGTCTGCAACCATCCTTTTGCACCCTTTTCTCCAACCTCTGCTCTCTGCAAAAGTCTTTCTAAACCCCAGTGTCCAACATCTGCTCTGTGCAACAGTCCTTCTGCACCAAAGTCTGAAAACTCTGCTCTCTGCAATGATCCTTGTGCACCCCAGTCTCCAAGCTCTGCTTTCTGTAACAGTCCTTCTGCACCTCATTTTCCAACTTCTGCTCTCTGCAACAGTTCTTCTGCACCCCAGTCTTTAATATCTACTCTTTTGAAGAGTCCTTCTACACCCCTGTCCAAATGCAAAAGAATGAGACCTGAACTATTGCTCATCCTGCAAAAAATCAACTCAAAATGCATTAAAGAACCAGAAACTAGACCAGAAATTATGCAGTTTCTAGGAAAAAACAAAGTCGATACTCCAACCTACAGGCAGAGGCAATGACTTTCTCAATAGGATGCCAAATCTCAGGAGATAACACCAAAAGTTAGCTAATAGAATGGCATCAAGTTAAGAAGGTTCTGCACAGCCAAGGAGACAATTAGAAGATTAATAGAGAACCTACAGAAAGGAAGAAAATCTTTATGAGGGGCTCTTCTAAAAGAGGATGAATATTCTTAATATTAATAAAGAACTCAAAAAACTTAACATCAGACCCACAATTATTAAATAACCCAATTATCAAATAACCCATTTTCCAAATGGCAAACTAAATGAACTAAACAGACACGTCTTAGAAGAAAATATGTGAGTGGCCAACAAATACATGAAAATACTTGCAAGTCAAGACTACCCTAAGATTTCATCTCACTTCAGTGACAAAGGCAACCACCAAGAATACAAACAGGAATGTGTGTGACTAGGAGAGAATTGGAGAGAAGGGAGCACTCTCACCCTGTTGGTGGGCATGTAAATCAGCACAACCACCACGGAAATCGGAATGGAGGCTCCTCAGGAGTAGCCATGGACCACCCTGCGACCCAGCTCTACTTCTGCTTGGTATTTATCACAGCAGATCGAATTCATTATACTATAATGACACATACATGCCCATGAACCAGCCGAGGTGACATCAGTGGACGAATGGATAAAGAACATCTGGTATATGCACACTGGAATTTCATTCAGCCATAAATAAGAACAAAATTATGTCATGCTGAAAGATGGATGGATTTTCAGAACATTAAGGGAAATAAGCAACTCAGAAAGTTAAGGGCCGTATGTTTTTCCTCTGTTAAAGCTAGAGGGGAAAAAGGAAGGAAAGTTGGGAAGGGAGTCTCATCATGAAAGTTGAAGGAAGATCAGTAGAGTCAAGGCACCAGGGGAGGAGGTGAGGAAAAGGGAAATATTGGAATGATATTGTCCAAAGTTCACGGTTATTTTGTGTGCATGTTCAAATATGTGTCAGCAAATCCCACCATTATGGACCACTAAATGCACCAATGAAGTGTGAAAAGAAGCGTTTCACATTACATGGGACAGGTACTATTCTATGAGGGTTCCCATTTTTTCCCGTCTATAAATACCACGAACATTTACCACTGTCAAAAATCTCTACAGATTCAAATGTTCTGATCACTGCTCCACCACATGGCCTCTTCTACTTCAGAGTCCCCTTATTCTCACTGAAATCAGGGAGCCCGTTTAAACAATGCCATCTGTTAATGTCTTCCCAGGCTGCCGAGGACAGCGGCTGCGGGTTTCACAAAGATCTGGTGCTGCCTTCTGAACGCATGTCCACGAGGCCTTGGCGAAGGCTTGTGCTCCAGGCCCTCCTTCAGATCCAGCTGTGAGGCCAGGGAAGGGATCACATAACACGCCATCCAACACCTTATTTATTTCTGATCACCATCCACTTCATTATTCCAGGATCATATTGGTCATTCAACTTAAGCAAACACTGAGTCCAGATTTCATTCCATCAACCAAAGAGAGTGTAATAGCCACTCCCCGTGGCTCAGGAAAATCCTTGGCCGTAACATTTCTGGTGATTACGTTCCTGTGACTGCATTCAAGATGATCCAGCAATATGCCCTGACTTCTTTGGTCTAGAAGACTCAAACAAATTCTCTTATATATTCTTAAGGCTCCTATTAACAAAATACAGTAAATATTTACCTTTTATTTTGGTGTGACCCTTATACTCTCCTGGGCTATATTTTATACTCTTACCTGAGGCGTTCTAGGATCGGACACCAATTAAGAGTCTGGTGACAATGTGGGATGATGGATGAGCATCTTAAAGACAATTGGGCTGGGGATGTGGCTCAAGCAGTAGTGCGCTTCCCTGGCACGCATACGGAACGGGTTCGATCCTCAGCACAACATACCAACAAAGATGTTGTGTCCGCCGAAAACTAGAAAATGAATATTAAAAATTCTCTCTCTCTCTCTCTCTCTCTCTCTCTCTCTCTCTCTCTCTCTCTCTCTGTCCCCTCTCCTCTCCTCTCCTCTCCTCTCCTCTCCTCTCTCACTCTCTCTTAAAAAAAAAAGACAAGTGCCCATTTTTAGTCATCATAGGGTCTTCAATTTAGGGAAAGCTAGTCTCCTTGGAGGAGGAGGGGCTGATTCTGACAGCAAAGAGGGTTAATGGAGATTTCAGGGTTCAAGGCTCTGAGATTTTTCTAATTCCATTGGTATTTTGCCATTCTAATTAACAGGGTCTCAATCATTCCCCCATTAATGTCCTATTTGACATAAGAGAGACCTGGAGAAATTGTGGATTTATAATTTTCTTTGTACTTCTGTAATTTGGAGAATTGGATGTTTTATTCTGATATTAACCTTTATCAGTTTCCAGAGAGAAAATATTTCTGATGATCTGAACCTGACTTAAAGGAGGAATATAATGCTTGAACCTATCATTTTCTTTCTGTAAGTCTCCCACTCCAGTCAGTAACAGCAGTCTGTAGTCATGTTGTAATGTTCATTCCCACCCTGAAGGTCGATGGTGTTATACCTAAGCTCAGTTTTCCATAGACATTTGATTTCAGGCCAGGATAACGTAAAGTCTCTGTTGGGTCATTGCACACCAGGAATTATCAGGTCTCCTTTCCCATGGGCTGTTACATTATCAACATATTCAATTCCCTTAGGTAAGACATCCAACCTACCTCCTAAGATCTGTTATCTAGAACCATCTCTGATATAAACCACTATTGTGGTCAGTGCTACCGTGGTCAGGTAGAGATGAAGAATGACTCTTTATGTCTTAGGGTAGAGGAAGTTGACACAAAAAAAAGGTATAAAATGGTTGGGAGATCTGGAAGAAATACGGAAAATAGGGCAGGTGTCACCACCCCATAAATGGAAACCCTAACATCCCTGGAAAGAGATGCTCATTCCAGGCTACTGTGACCCACATTCAGGAAAAGCTGTCTAGGAACCTGCACACACAGCTCCTGGCACCAAGGAGATTAGTTCCTGCCTCTACAGGGCTGGTTTGCTGCTGCTGCTATGGGATCCAAAAAAACCCACTTTCTTCCTTTCGTTTCTTCCTCTCTGCCTAGTTTTTGGCTGATTTTGACAGAACCTCTTAAAATGGAGGCCTGCAAGCAGGGGAGTGTGGGAAATGAGGTTCTCGTACTTTCTATCCCTCTTGTGTGGAGAGAACAAAGAAGGACAGAGATGGTGCTGAACACCCACACAAGGTGTCCGACACACTTGAACCTGAAAGTGGGAAAAGGGTGTTTGTGAAAAGAGAGGAGAAAAAGGAGTCTCAGAGATTTTAAAAGCGGGAGTTGGAGTAAAAGATCCAGATACAGACTCTCTAACCAGGTGCCTACAGGTCCCTGGGAGGCATCTTTTTTCAGATGACTGTATACTCCAGTTTGAAAATTGGTCTAGACTTTGATCGTGCAAAGGGATGCACACACTCCAGCCAGCTTCCTAAGGGCACTCTGGACCTCGTTGCTTCTCAGGCTGTGAATGACCAGGCTCAAAAGTCAGCTCACCACAGAGAAAAGCACAGAGACCATGGTGTCCATGTCCAGCCTTCTCTGGGCCTGTCATAGTGGAAGTTGGCTGTTCCATAGAAGACCACCACGACAGTGAGGGGGTACGCATAGGTGGAGAAGGCCTTCCTCTTGCCCTGGGCATAGGGAATCCCCAGGATGGCCACCTTGCTGAGCGCGTAGGAGAGTGCAGTGAAGAGGCAGGGGCTCAGGCCCATGGTGGCACTGACCACGTGGAGCGCAGACTCGTTGATAGAGGTGTCTGAGCAGGAGAGCTTCAGGAGCAATGGGGTGTCACAGAGAAAGTGGCTGAACTGGTGGAGCCCACACAGAGTGAGTGTGATGGCCAGCACCGTGTGTGTGACCAAATTCACCAGCGCACACAGCCAGGACCCAGTCACCAGGCCAACACAGACCTTCACACTCATGATGACTGGGTACTGAGGAGGACGGCAGGTGCCTACACACTAGTCATACTGGCCACACAGCCAGTAAGACGCCTTCTGTGCCAGCACTTGTCACCTATAGGAAGATCTGGGAAAGGCAGCCCTCATAAGAAATGGCCTTCTTTTCCCAGAAGAAGTTAACCAGCAGTACTGGGAGGGTGGTGGATGTTTAGCAGACGTCCAAGAAGCTCAAATTGCTGAGGAAAAAGTACATTGGAGTGTGGAGAGCAGGACTGACCCTGGTGGCCACTATTATGAGCATGTTCCCCAGGAGAGTGGTCAGGTAAATTACCAGAAAGAGCAGAAAGAACCAGCCCTGTAGGTTGGAGTGGTTGGAAAATCCTAAGATTATGAATTCAGTGACAAATGATTGATTGCTCATTTCCAATGATATCATAGCTCCAAAACAGAGAAAAAGTGACCATGACGAGAATGGACTGAGAGCACCCCAAACAGGCTTGTTAATGTGCAGCATCATGGCAAATAATATTTTATGCAGAGATGCCTGGACTCTGGAAAGAGACGTATAGGAGTGACTTTACAGAGAGCATAACTTCTCACAGACTTTTGCATGGGTACTCTTTTGTAAGAATAAATGGAGACTTGGTCAAAATGCACCACCAGGTATCAACCCCTGTGTCTCATTGAATCTGCAGTATCTGCCTTCTAACACTTGCTTCACTGTGATTAATTCTTTTTTGTATGTCTGTTATTTCAAGTAATAAGTTTTCATTGTGAAAAAAATGAGGAAAATGCAGAAAGTTATTCAGAAGAATAGAACAGGTCACAAAATCAAAGCTCTCTTTGCATTCATCCCATTCTATCTCTATCTATCTTTAAAATATCCAAAGCAAAATTTCCCAATATTGTTGTACTCTATTTAGTTGTTTGCCTTGTAATCTTAAATTTCTAACATGAAATTAAGTTAATATCTCCCTTTTTATTGAACATAGAAACCTTCCATTCCATTTACTATCATAAATATTGGAATAGAAGCTTTCATACATATGTATCTGTGATCATTTCTGATTATTTCTTAAAAGTAAAATTATAAGTCACCTGCTTTTAAATACATTGATCTATTTTTTTCAGTAGAAACTTTTATTTTTTTAAGTTTTATAAGATACAAGAAATTTTGTCAAATGATATATACTTAGGTATTTTTCTTCTTTTGTATTATAAGATTTACCTCACCAAACATTACATTTCCTGAAAAAAAATGATTGATACAATTATTGATTTTCTATCACGTTACCCATGCTAATCCGTGATCCATTGTTTTGAACTAAAATTTATTTTACTTTTTCAATCTTAAATGAAAAACATTATAGTAAAACAGTAGGCTCTTGGTCCAGATAGATGTGGCTTGAAATCCATCTGTTGTTTACTAGATGTTGTTTGTAAAAAAGTCAGCTCATCTCTATTCCTCAGTTTGTTCCTTGCTTAGGATATTAATGATGTCTATTTCACAACTGCTGAAAAAAGTTTTGAGATAATATAAGGTATGTGTCTGACACATTACATTTACTCAATGCCTTTTATAAGTTAAAAAATGTCTATCCATTTTTTACTAGTAGTTTTTTTTTTTTTTTGGTCTATGTGTGCTGCGTTTTGAATTCAGAGCCTTATGCATACTAAGCATGCACTCTACCACTGGACTTTGCGTCTAGTTTCATTTAGTTATACTTTTTATCATAAATAGATATTGAATTTTTTTATTTTCTTTGCATCTATTGAAATTATATATTTTTTTCTTATTTAGTGTCTGTTACTATGGAAATTCGGTTGATTGAATTTTTTTTAATTGATTGTTCAAAACATTACAGAGCTCAAGACATATCATCTTTCATACATTCGACTCAATTGGGTTTTGAACTCCCCAAATACATAATACAGACTCACTTCTGTTGCATACTCACATTTTTACATAATGGCATATTAGTGACTGTTGTATTCTGCTACCTTTCCTATCCCCTACTATCCCCCCTCCCCTCCCCTCCCCTCCCATTTTCCCTCTCTACCTCCTCTGCTGTTGTTCAATTCTCTCCCCTTTTTTCCCCCCACCCCCTTGCCGCTCATAACCTCTTATTATTTTGTGTATCACTGAAGGTCTCCCACCATTTCCATATGTTTTCCCTTCTCTCTTCCTTTCTCTCCCCCCATTCGTCTTAGTTTACTGTTAGTCTTTTCCTCATGCTCTTCCTTCCTGTTCTATTCTTAGTGGCTCTCTTTATATCAAAGAAGACATTTGACATTTGTTTTTTAGGGCTTGGCTAGCTTCACTTAGCATAATCTGCTCTAATGCCATCCATTTCCCTGCAAATTCTATGATTTTGTCGTTTCTTAGTGCTGCATAATACTCCATTGTGTATAGCTGCCACAATTTTTTTATCCACTCATCTATTGAAGGGCATCTAGGTTGGTTCCACAGTCTAGCTATTGTGAATTGTGCTGCTATAATCATTGATGTGGCCGTATCCGTATAGTGTGCTCTTTTAAGGTCCTCAGGGAATAGTCCAAGAAGGGCAATAGCTGGGTCAAATGGTGGATCCATTCCCAGCTTTCCCAGGAATCTCCATACTGCTTTCCAAATTGGCCTCACCATTTTGCAGTCCCACCAGCAGTGAACAAGTGTGCCCTTTTCCCCACATCCTCGCCAGCACTTATTGTTGTTTGACTTCATAATGGCTGCCAATCTTACAGGATTGAAATGGTATCTTAGGGTGGTTTTGATTTGCATTTCTCTGATTGCTAGAGATGGTGAGCATTTTCTCATGTGCTTGTGGATTGATTGTATGTCCTCCTCTGAGAAGTGTCTGTTCAGGTCCTTGGCCCATTTGTTGATTGGATTATTTGTTATCTTATTGTTTAATTTTTTGAGTTCTTTGTACATTCTGGATATTAGGGCTCTATGTGAGGTGTGAGGGGTAAAAATTTGTTCCCAGGATGTAGGCTCTCTATTTACCTCTTTTACTGTTTCTCTTGCTGAGAAAAAACTTTTTAGTTTAAGTAGGTCCCATTTGTTTATTCTTGTTATTAACTCTTGGGCTACGGGCGTTCTATTAAGGAATTTGGAGCCCGACCCCACAATATGTAGATCGTAGCCAACTTTTCCTTCTATCAGACGCAGTGTCTCTGTTTTTATATCTAGCTCCTTGATCCATTTTGAGTTAACTTTTGTGGCTGGCGAGAGAAAGGGTTTCAATTTCATTTTGTTGCATATGGATTTCCAATTTTCCCAACACCATTTGTTGAAGATGCTATCCTTCCTCCATTGCATGTTTTTAGCCCCTTTATCAAATATAAGATAGTTGTAACTTTGTGGATTAGTCTCTGTGTCCTCTATTCTGTACCATTGGTCCACCTGCCTGTTTTGGTACCAGTACCATGCTGTTTTTGTTACTATTGCTTTGTAGTACAGTTTGAGCTCTGGTATCGCTATACCTCCAGATTCACACTTCCTGCTTAGAATTGCTTTTGCTATTCTGGGTCTTTTGTTTTTCCATATGAATTTCATGATTGCTTTATCTATTTCTACAAGAAATGTCTTTGGGATTCTGATTGGCATCGCATTAAACCTGTAGAGAACTTTGGGTAATATCGCCATTTTGATGATGTTAGTTCTGCCTATCCATGAACAGGGTACATTTTTCCATCTTCTGAGATCTTCTTCTATCTCTCTCTTTAGGGTTCTGTAGTTTTCATTGTATAAATCTTTCACCTCTTTTGTTAGGTTGATTCCCAAGTATCTTATTTTCTTTGAGGATATTGTGAATGGAGTGGTTTTCCTTATTTCCATTTCAGAGGTTTTGTTGCTGATATACAGGAATGCCTTTGATTTGTGCGTGTTGATTTTATATCCTGCCACTTTGCTGAATTCATTTATTAACTCTAGCAGCTTCTTTGTAGATCCTTTTGGGTCTGTTAAGTAAATTATCATGTCATCTGCAAATAGCGATAATTTAATTTCTTCTTTTCCTATTTTTATGCCTTTAATTTCTTTTGTCTGTCTAATTGCTCTGGCTAGTACTTCGAGAACTAAATTGAATAGAAGTGGTGATAGAGGACATCCCTGTCTTGTTCCAGATTTTAGAGGGAATGCCTTCAGTTTTTCTCCGTTTAGGATGATGCTAGCCTGAGGTTTAGCATATATAGCTTTTACAATGTTGAGGTAAGTTCCTGATATCCCTAGTTTTTCTAATGTTTTGAACATAAAGGGATGTTGTATTTTGTCAAATGCTTTTTCTGCATCTATCGAGATGATCATATGGTTCTTGTCTTTAAGCCTATTGATGTGGTGAATAGCATGTATTGATTTCCGTATATTGAACCAGCCTTGCATCCCAGGGATGAATCCTACTTGATCATGGTGCACAAGTTTTCTGATATGTTTTTGTATTCGATTCGCCAGAATTTTATTGAGAATTTTTGCATCCAAGTTCATTAGAGATATTGGTCTGTAGTTTTCTTTCTTTGAAGTGTCTTTGTCTGGTTTTGGGATCAGGGTGATGTTGGCCTCATAGAATGAATTTGGAAGAGCTCCTTCTTTTTCTATTTCTTGAAATAGTTTGAAAAGTATTGGTATTAGTTCTTCTTTGAAGGTTTTGTAGAACTCCGCTGTATACCCATCAGGTCCAGGGCTTTTCTTGGTTGGTAGTCTTTTGATGGCTTCTTCTATTTTTTCCTTTGTTATTGGTCTGTTTAAATTGTGTGTGTCTTCCTGTCTCAATCTGGGCAAATCATATGCCTTAAGAAATTTATCGATATCTTCGCTATCTTCTATTTTATTAGAATATAGGGTTTCAAAATACTTTCTAATTATGTTGTGTATTTCTGTAGTGTCTGTTGTGATATTGCCTTTTTCATCCCGTATATTAGTAATTTGAGTTCTCTCTTTTCTTCTTTTTGTTAGCATAGTTAAGGGCTTGTCTATCTTATTTATTTATTCAAAGAATCAACTTTTAGTTTTATCAATTTTTTCAATGTTTTTTTTTGTTTCAATTTCGTTTATTTCTGCTCTAATTTTAATTCTTTCTTGTCTTCTACTACAATTGCTGTTGTTTTATTCTTCCTTTTCTAGGTTTTTGAGGTGTAGTGTGAGTTCATTTATTTGTTGGTTTGTTTTTTGTTTTTGTTTTTGTTTTTTGATGAAAGAACTCCAGGATATGAATTTCCCTCTTAAAACTGCTTTCATTGTGTCCCATAGATTCCGGTATGTTGTGTCTGTATTATCATTTGACTCTAAGAATTTTTTTATCTCTTCCTTTATGTCTTCTGTAACCCATTGATCATTCAATAACATATTGTTCATTTTCCATGTGGTGCAGGATTTTTCCTTCCTTTTTTTTATCATTGATTTCCAATTTCATTCCATTATGGTCAGATATGGTGCATGGTATTATCTCCACACTTTTATATTTACTAAGATTTGCCTTATGGCATAATATATGGTCTATTTTTGAGTAGGATCCATGTGCTGCTGAGAAGAACGTGTATCCACTTGATGATGGTTGGTATATTCTATATATGTCAGTTAGGTCTAGGTTATTGATTGTGCTGTTGAGTTCTATAGTTTCTTTATACAGTTTTTGTCTAGAGGATCTGTCTAATGGCGAGAGCGGTGTGTTGAAGTCACCCGTAATTTTTGTGTTATGGTCTATTTGACTCTTGAACTTGAGGAGTGTTTGTTTTATGTAGATTGCAGCTCCATTGTTTGGTGCATACAAATTGATAATTTTTATGTCTTGTTGGTGGATGGTCCCTTTTAACAGTATATAGTGTCCTTCTTTATCCTTCTTAATTAACTTAGGTTTGAAGTTGATTTTATTTGATATGAGTATGGCAACTCCTGCTTGCTTCCGAGGGCCATGTGAGTGGTATGATTTTTCCCAACCTTTTACCTTCAGCCTGTGTATGTCTTTTCCTATCCTATGAGTCTCCTGAAGGCAGCATATTGTTGGATTTGTTTTTTTGATCCAGGTTGCTAGCCTATGTCTCTTGATTGGTGAGTTTAGGCCATTAACATTTAAAGTTACAATTGAGATATGATTTGTACTTCCAGTCATGCTTCTTTATTTATTTATTTTAGTTTGGCTAGTTTTAATTTTGGTTATTTTCCTCCTCCTTTACTGAGATACCTCTTGTTGTTAGTTTTGGGCACTATTTTTCAATTCCTCTTCTTGTAGTATATTGCTCAGAATGCTTTGCAGTGCTGGTTTTCTTGCTGCAAATTCTTTTAGCTTTTGTTTATCGTGAAAGATTTTAATTTCGTTGTCAAATCTGAAGCTAAATTTTGCTGGATACAGTATTCTTGGTTGAAATCCATTATTATTCAGCGTTTGAAATACATTGTTCCAGGATCTTCTCGCTTTCAAAGTCTGTGCTGAGAAATCAGACGTTAACCTAATTGGTTTACCCCTGAATGTAATCTGTCTCTTTTCTCTGGTAGCTTTTAATATTCTCTCCTTGTCCTGTATGTTGGCTATCTTCATAATTATGTGTCTTGGAGTTGGTTTATTATAGTTTGAATGTTTGGGGTCCTGTAGGCTTCCAGGATTTGGCAATCCATTTCATCTTTCATCTCTGGGCAGTTTTCTACAATTATTTCATTTAATATGCTGTCCATTCCTTTGGTTTGAATCTCTGTGCCTTCTTCTATCCCGATGACTCTCAAATTTGGTTTTTTAATGACATCCCATATCTCTTGAATAGATTGCTCATGGGATTTAAGCATCTTTTCTGTGTTGACTATACTCTTTTCAAGTTGATAAACCTTGTCTTCATTATCTGATGTTCTGACTTCTACTTGATCAAGTCTATTTGTAATATTCTCGTTTGAGTTTTTAATTTGGTTTATAGTTTCCTGCAATTCTAGGATTATAGTTTGATTCTTTTTTAAGATCTCTATCTCCTGGTAGAGCTCGTTCTTTGCCATTTGAATTTGATTGTTTAATTCATTTTCAAAATATATTTTTATTGCTTGGACTTGCTGTCTCATGTCTTCTCTAATATTCCTTTCCATTTGAGTTAGGTATGCCTTGAGTTCTTTACCTATCTCTGCTTCTGATGTTTCTATGTCCTCTTGTAGAATTAAGTTGTCTTGCATTGTTTGTACTCCTTTTTTCCCTTGTTTTCTCATGTTGTCCCCGTTGCTTTCCAGCTCTATTTGATTGTCGTGTTTCTGCTTTCTTCTATAGATTTGTTTTGGTTCTGTATTACTCTGATGCCTCTCCTTAGTGTTGTTAAACTATGCCTGCTGACGTGGATTCCACTGTGAAGGAAGATCCGACGTCCGAGCTCCAGTGACGACACTACTTTGCTATGACTGGCCCCAGTTCCTTGCCAGGGTGTCCTGATAAGGTGGTGTGACTGGACTGTCTCTGTTTGATTTCAGCTCCCAGTCGCGGCAGGCAGGCGGTCTCCAGCCGCCCAGTATCACAGGCCGCGGGCGGGTGATCGGTCACCTGCGGCCGGGTGTTCTCCTACCACCCAGCTATGCGGGCAGTGAGTGAACTGTCGCCGGCGGGCCTACAATTTCCAGCTGCCCAGTCTCGAGGGCCTTGCCTCTAGCCTCCTGGTTTCTCCTGCTAGCCTTCTGTAGCCGCAGGGCAGGCCGCACGAATCAGTGGGCCTGGATCTCTGTTGTCCCACAGTTGGCAATTGGGATCCCAGGCACTCTGTCCTTTGGATTTTTCCTGCTTGCCCCTCCCCCAGCTCTAGCTAGACAGGTTTCCTTTTGGCTGCAGATGGGTAGGGGGAGTTGCAGGTCAGGTGCCTCTAGTTCCCCCCTAGTCTTTATGCAGGCTCACTCTGATTCTCCCTCCCCCGGCAAGCCTAGGAGAGAATTTATGCGAGTTCCCAATGTATGGGGGATGGGCTGAGTGCCACACACCTGTTTTGTTGTTGAGATCTGTCGGAGAATGGCGGTGGATATTTCAACTGTTCAAGATGCTGACTGCTGATTGCCTTGGTGGAGTGTCCGCTGTGGGGTATGGGACTGTACCGCTTCCTTCCCTGTCTAAACTCCTGTACTCAGCCCGGGGGTCAGTGTGGGTTTGGCTGGTGGGATTCAACCTGATCGCAGCCGAGCCTCTCCCTGCTTGCTAATTAATCGCTTCCCTGGGGCACCACGCCTTCTGTAGCCCCAGGGCAGGCCGCACGAATCAGTGGGCCTGGATCTCTGGGGTCCCACAGTTGGCGAAGGTAATGTTATCCTTAATGTTATCCTTAATGTTATCCTGTAATGTTATCCTTATTCTATATGGCTGCGTTCATTTTGTTAATATTGTTCCCTGCTTGCTTTTGTGTATTCTACTTTCGCTGTTCTCCAGAGATAATCTGTTTCTTGAAGAATTCTCAGCTGTATTCCACTGTTATTTTCAGTCAATGCATATTCGTGGACTAGTGGGAAACAGAGAAGGGATTTCTGATGTTTCCAGGAAGCCCTGCCTTAGGTACTGTAAACTCAGTCACAGAAATATGGCCTTCACAGTGAGCCACTTTCTAGCAATATGGCTGAGCCTAGTTCTTATTCCTACCGACGTTAGACATTTCGGCCTGTTCCTTTCCATAGCTGCAAAGGTTTTCCATTGAGTGTCCTAATGTAACAGTTTCTGTTACTCTTGCCCCTGAAGATTACAGCTTTTGTTCTATGCAAAAAATCAGGAAATCAGCCTGGGAGGAGTTTTGGCTGCTCTTGCTATTCCTTGTTCCTCCACCTATCCAAGAAATGATATCGTATCGTTAAAGACACTTTCTCAGAACACTTCCCTATCTTCCTGGGAGCATTTGGTGGAATCCATGGAGAAATAAAAAAAATACAAACATCTTATGTCTATAGCCCTCTGGGTCTTTATGCTCTTAAACCAGTCTATACTTAGTCTTTAGCAATCCATTAACTATTTTTTATTTGAGTTTTTTTTTTATAAATAAACTCCTATTTATCTAGTGGGTTTTCCCATAGTTAAAAAAATGCCTGGATTATTTTGGTTGCTTATCTCTCTCCAGACTTCGGTTAGTTGTTTGCCTTATAATCTTCATCCCTAATAAAGTCAAGGAAAGTCATTAATTTGCATTTTCTTCTGCTCTTTTTGGTTATTATAATGATAAAAACAACATACTTTCTCGCTATTTCGATAGATACTCAAGGTGAAATTTGAAGTCTATACACTTACTTTTCAAAAATATTTAGTAATTTCTAATTTAGTTAAATATGTAGTTATTCTATTCAAAACAATCCCATTCCTAGCATATTTAGAAGGAAACTAATGCACAGTTCACAAAAATTCTTGTGTAAAAATTCATAATAACTCAAACAAATATTATGCAAATCACAGTTTATCATGCAGTGGAATAATTCAGTTACTTTAGAAACACAAACACTGAAACATTAATAACATTGATAAATCTAAAAAAAATTTTCTGTGTGAAAGAAGCCAGATACAAAATATATACTGTATGTTTCCTTTCAATAAAGTTAAAAAATTAGCAAAACAGCTATAATGATCAAGTAATAATGGTGGTCTTTTTTTTTTGGAGCTCAGGGGTGATATCAGTTGAAGCATGAAGGAATTTTCTAAAGTGATGGAAATGTTTTATATCCTGATTTTTGGTAGTTCATATATATGTCAAATATTATAAACCTGTACACTTTAGATCTGTGTATTTTTAATACAAATTATAGTTCAATTTTTAAAAATAGCCTTATTTTAAAAATAAGTAATTAATGGGGAAGAGTGGTACCTGCCTGTAATCCCAGGTACTTGGGAGACTAAGGCAGGAGGATCATAAATTTGAAATTCTGCAAGGCCCTCTGCCCCAAATAATTGAAAGGGCTGGGGATATAGCTTTATGGTAGAGAGCCACTGGGTTCAATACCAAGTACTGCAGTAAGTAAGTAAGTAAGTAAGTAAGTAAGTAAGTAAGTAAGTAAGTAAATTGATAAATAGAAGTGAAAGCATTTTTTCAAGATGATTTTTAACTCAGGATAGGTTGGAACCACATCTAAATATTTTTTTAGGTCTCTAAGAGGTTAAGTATTTTCTCAAATTTTTTGCATTTCTCTACTTCTTTTTTACCACAGTGATAGTCCAGGACATATCACATTTTACAAGTGACATCAGTTGTTTCCTGATCACGATCTGTTTGAAGCAGTGAATGTGATTGGTGGGTGCATTCAGTCTGTATCACAGATACAAAGCCTTGCTCACCATGATGGATGGGCGTGTGCGTGTGCGTGTGCGTGTGCGTGTGTGTGTGTGTGTGTGTGTGTGTGTGTGTGTGTGTGTGTTTTTGATTGTTGGATTGGTCTTGACTGAGAACACTTTCTAATAGTTAGGGGGATGGCAAGCTGTCATCTCAGGCAACATTGATGACAGAAATCTCAAAGAATATTGCAGAAATCTGCCATCTAAGGCTCAGCAAGCTCAGAACACTTGGTTTTCCTAACTGCTATAAATGGAAAGACCCTCACTATTGAGCTTCTCTGAGAGCTGCATCACACTGGGGCGGGAGGAGGGAGCCCATTTCCATAGAGATGTACCCTGTTTCTATGGAGACTACAGCTAGGCTTTAAGGGGCTGGTTGGATAGTACCAGTGGATCCTGCCAAGCCCTGGGTCATTCTGAGAAGCCTGCTACTTCAGGGGAGGTGGCAGGGTATCAGCCTATGGGGCCGGGACTAGGCTCTGTGAAGCTGTGTCAGGCCTGATTTCTAAGCAAGATACTTGGCAATAGAAACCTCGGAAAACGTTCCACCCCCAACCATGCCATGGGCCACCAGAGAGCCCAGGTGTGTCTCTGGAAGCCAGGCTTGGGTATGAGCATGAACATCAATGATTTGCAGAGTATCAACAATAGGGGACCATAAATCTTTTTCAGGTGAGTGCAGACTTAAAACAGGGACATCTGGAGGGAGATAGAATAGGTTTTAGAAAATCATCAGATCTCTAGGTCTAGAACACGCAGATAGACCCACTCATGGAACTGTGCGTGTGAGTCCAAGGAGCAGGGGTCGATAACTGTGAAACCTGGTTCCCCAGGTTTTAGACACACCTGTTTAGTTCAAAAGAGTGACCTGAGTGCTAAAACAAGATCAAAATAAAGTGGTCTGTATCTGAAGACGTGCTGTATTGAAGGTGGGAGAAAATCTCTGAAGCCCTCATGGAGAAGGATATGGAGAACTTTAAAGTCCTAGTTGAGAGGAC
Source organism: Ictidomys tridecemlineatus (assembly GCF_052094955.1). Lineage (NCBI taxonomy): Eukaryota > Metazoa > Chordata > Mammalia > Rodentia > Sciuridae > Ictidomys > Ictidomys tridecemlineatus. The sequence continues at coordinate 33,782 of NW_027522953.1, forward strand.
ACGGTAAAGACAACAAATCAGTTTGGGCAGGCTGTCTAGCTGGTGGGATCACTCAGGAAAACAGGAATATGTGAGAAATAGCAGATGTAGAGGAGGCTTTAGTGGATTTGATTTGAGTAATGTTGAATGTGAGTTATCTGTGGGATAATCACGTGGAAATGCCCTTCACAGACAGCCTAGAACTGCAGGTGTAGATTTGAGAGTTATTGTCTTGAAGGAAACTGTTACAGCAAAGGGTGAATATAAAATCTTCCAGGAGAATAGAGAAAGTAGAGAAGAAAATAGAGAAAGTAGGGATTCTTGTGATACTTGGTGTTCACGAAAATTGTAGTAAAAGTTTATCCAGAAATGACTAAAACACCACACTATCTAGTTCAGTTGTAGGTATCGCTTTCTCTAAATAATTTCCCTAAACAAGAGGTTACCTTATTAGCATTGATTTACATTAAATCAACTTTGAAATTGAGCTGGAAGCTACATGTGCTTGACATTTCTTACGTTCTTTGTTTTCTCTATCAACTACCTGGATGAACTTCAAGTCATTTAGAAATCACTGACATGTACTTTCTTTTAATTCCCTGTATCAAAAAGATCAATATGACAATCTCTTTTATAGGTAGATATCTAGATGTTTTCAGAAAAAAGAAATAAAATTCCACATAGAAGGCAGTTCCAGCAAATTTTACTATGAGAAAATGGTACATGGTCTGTGGATGTGTAGAAGGGAAAACTAAACGTAAATGTTCAGGGATTTAAAAATACAATCTCTGAAGTTGTGCATACTGCTATTGTAAAGGTCTTAAGTATAAAGGTCAGTTCAGGAGGGACAATTTCATGGGGCATCAAAAAAAATCTCCCAATGTATGTTTATATAATTTTATCTACATATAAGTTTTATTTTTGGTTTTACTGGCTAATTACTTGTAAGTCAGGGGTGTGGGGTAGGGTGAAGGATGATACCCAAAAAAATTTTTTTATTCTCTATGCTCTTTATTAATGTAGGGCATTAGATTGAATCATCATCATGGTCACCATTAGAATCCATTATTAACAATAATAACTCATGAATGACACCTTGTGACACAATATGTACTTGCTCCTTAGAATTTATATAACGCAGCATAGGAATTAGATCAACTTAATAGTAAACCCACTGCTCTGCAATAATAATAACCATAATCATCATAATCATCTAGGGCATATTTCATAGAAAAATAATTTGAGTGTGAGTCTTCTTAGATTGCTTCAATACATATAAATGCCTGACTTTAAAAACCTTGTTTAATGTAGTTTAAAAGTGGCATGTTTTCTGTAAAAATTAGATTGAATTTCAGATAATCCATTCTATCAAAACTCAGTGAATTTCGTTGAAAAGATAAATTGTTACATACCTGAATCCAATCAGGATTTTTCAAATTAGGTAACGAATAGAGACACATATTAGATAAAAATACCTAACACTTATTAAATGCCTATAAGACTTTTACATGCATTAAATTATTTGGTTTATACAACAAGCTATAAGATAACCTATTATCGCCATTTTACAGAAAAAATAATTGAAATTAATGCAAAATATATTAATGCAAGTAGGGAAACATCAATGAATCCCTTTAATTTGCATAATGTACATTAATTTGTACATTTAATATGTATTAACAATTATGATTTAAGAAACAAAAAAGAAATTGACTCAGAAAATTTATCATGTAATAACTCTTATTTGTAGTTATACTTTGTTACCTGATGATAATACCATATATTAGTAAACTCTCTTATCATCTTAAATGCCCAGACATTCTTGTCTTTGGTTCTAATAATTCATTGCACATGATTAATAGGCCAACACGGCTTTCATTAAAATTCCAAATCTAAGGGCCTTAAGAAGCTTAAAGTATTTAAATTTCAATAGAAAGTCGGTGCTTCAGTTAAGCACAACTAATTTTAAAATCTAAATATAAACAAAATAAAATAAATAAATCTAGAGTCCTAAAATTAGAACTTTTTTTTTTTTTGCTTTGGCAATAAATGAAATGTTTTGCTGACTAACCTTAGAGATTCATTTCCTTAGTCTCCATGATCTGCTCTCTTTAATGGTCCTTCTGCACTGCAGTCTCCAAACTCTGCTCTCTGCAACATTCCTTCTGCACCCCAGTCTCCAACATCTACTCTCTGAAACAGTCCTTCTCCACCCCAGTCTCCAAACTCTGCAATCTGTAACAGTCCTTCTGTACTTCAGACCCCAACCTCTGCTCTCTGTAACTGTCCTTCTGCAACCCAGTCTCCAAACTCTGCTTTCTTTATCAGTCCTCTTGCACCCAGTCTTCAACCTCTGCTCTCTCTAACAGTCCTTCTGCATCTCAGTCTCTTACCTATGCTCTCTGCAAAAGTCCTTCAGCACCCCAGTCTCCAACTTCTCATCCCTGCAACAGTCCATCTACACCCCAGTCTCCAAACTCTGCTATCTGCAACAGTCCTTCTGCACCCCAGTCTCTAAACTATTCTCTCTGTTACAATCCTAATGCATCTCAGTCTCCAACCTCTACTCTCTTAAACAGTCCTTCTCCATCTCAGTCTCCAACTTCTGCTCTCTGTAAGATCCTTCTGTAACCCAGTCCCCAATCTCCGCCGTCTTTAACATTCCTTCTGCACCCGTTATCCAAACCCTCCTCTCCGTAACAGGCCTTCTACACCCCAGTCTCCAAAGTCTGTTTTCTATAACAATCTTTCTGCACCCTAGTATCTAAACTCTGCGCTCTACAACGATCCTTAAGCACCCCAGTCTCCACCCTCTGCACTCTGCAAAAGTCTTTCTGCACCCCAGTCTCCAACATGTGCTCTCTGAAACAGTCCTTTTGCACCTCAGTCTTAAAACTCTTTTCTCTGCAACGATCCTTCTGCACCTCAGTCTCCAACCTTTACTTTCTGTAACAGTCTTTCTGCACCTCAGTCTCCAACATCTGCTCTCTGTACCAGTCCTGCTACACCTCGGTCTACAATCTCTGCTTTTCATAAGATCCTTCTGCAACCTTGTCTAAAAACTCTGCTCTCTGTAAAAGTTCTTCTGCACCCCAGTCTCCAAACTCTGCTCTCTGTAACAGACCTTTTGCACCCCAATCTCCAAACTCTACTCTCTGTAACAGTGTTTTTGCAACTCAGTCTCCATCCTCTGCTCTCTGCAACGGTCCTCCTGCACCTCAGACTCCAGCTAAACTCTCTGTAAAAGTCCTTCTGTACCCCATTCTCAAACCTCTGCTGTCTCCAATGATCTTTTTGCACCCCATTCTCCAACGTCTACTCTCTGCAAAACTCTTTCTGCACCCCAGTCTCCAACCTCTTCTCTCTGAAACGACACTCTGCACGCCAGTCTCCAACGTCTCCGGTCCTCAACAGTTCTTATGCACGCCTGTCTCCAAACTCTGCTTTCTTTCAGTACCTTCTGCAAGCCAGTTTAAAAACTCTGCTCTCTGTAACATTCCTACTACACCCCAGGCTCCAACCTAAGCATACTGCACCAGTCCTGCTGCACCCCAGTCTCAAAAATCTGTTCTCTGCAGCAGTCCATCTGCTCCCCAGTCTCCAACCTCTTCTCTCTGTAACGGTCCTTCTGCACTCCAGTCTTAAAACTCTGCTTTCTGTATCAGGTTTTCTGTACCACTGTTTCCAACCTCGGCTCTGTGTAACAGTCCTTCTTCACCTCTTTCTCCAACCTCTGCTTTCTGCAACCTTACTTCTGCACCCCATTCTCTAACCTCTGCTCTCTGCAAAAGTCTTTCTGAAAAACAGTCTCAAACATCTGCCCTTTTCAACAGTCCTACAGTACCCTAGTCTCCAAACTCTGCTCTCTGTAACGGACCTTCTGCACCCCAGTCTCCCACCTCTGCTTTCTGTATCAGTAATTGCACCCCAGTCTCCAACCTTTGCTCTCTATAACATTATTTCTGCACCTCAGTCTCCAACCTCTGCTCTCTGCGACAGTTCTTCTGCACCAGAGTCTCCAACCTATGCTCTCTTCAAAATTTCTTCTCCACACCAGCACATCAGCACTCTGAAACAGGTCTTCTCCACCCGAGTCTCCAAAATCTGCACTCTGAAACAGTTCTTCTACACCCCAGTCTCCAACCTCTGCTTTCTGTATCAGTCTTTCTGCACCAAAGTCTTTAAACTCTTCTCTCTGTTACAATCCTTCTGTTCCTTAGTCTCCAAAATCATCTCTGCAACAGTCCTTTTGCACCCAAGTCTCCAACACCTGCTACCTGAAACAGTCCTTCTACACCCCAGTCTCCAACCTCTGCTATCTGCAACATTCTTTCTGCCCCCAAGTCTCCAGCCTTTGCTATCTGTAACAATCCTTCTGCACCTCAGTATCCAACCTCTGCCCTCTGCAATGGTCCTTCTACACCTCAGTCTGCAAACTCTACTCTCTGTTACATTCCTTCTGCACCTCAGTCTTCCAGCTCTGATCTCTGTAAGATCCTTCTGCAACCCAGTCTCAAAACTCTGCCTTCTGCAATGATCCTTCTGCACCCCAATTTCCAAACTCTGCTCTCTGTAACAGTCCTGTTGCACCTCAGTCTTCAAACACTTCTCTGTGTAAGATGCTTCTGCAACCGTGTCTCCAAACTATGCACCTTTTAACAGTCCTTCTGATCCCCAGTCTCCAAACTCTGCTCTCAGCAACAGTCCTTCTAAACCCCAGTCTCCAACCTCTGCTCTCTGCAACAGTTCTTCTGCACCACAGTCTCCAACATCTGTTCTGTGAAACAATCCTTAATAACCTCAGTTCCCAAACTCTGATCTCTGCAATGGTCCTTCTGCAACCCAGTCTCAAACCTCTAGTCTCTGTCAAAATCCTTCTGAACACCAGTCTCCAACCTCTGCTCCCTGCAATGATCCTTCTGCACCCAGTCTCCAACATCTGCTCACTGCAACAGTCCTTCTTTACCTCAGTCTGAAAACTCTTTTCTCTGCAACAATCCTTGTGCACCCCAGTATCCAAACTCTGCTTTCTGTAACAGTAATTCTGCACCTAAGTCTTCAACCTCTGCTCTCTGTAACAGTCCTTCTGCACCCCCATATCCAACTTCTGCTCTCTGTAAGACCCTTCGGCACCCCGGTTTCCAAACTCTGCTCTCTGTAACATTCCTTCTGGTCCCCAGTATCCAAATTCTGCTCTCGGTAACAGTCCTTCTGCTCCCCAGTTTCCAAACTTGGCTCTCTTTAACAGTCCTTCTGTACCGCAGTCTCCAACCTCTGCTCTCTGTAACAGTCCTTCTGTACCACAGTCTCCAAAATCTACTGTCTGCAACGGTCCTTCTGCAACCCATTCTCCAAACTCTGGTGTCTGCAAGAGTCCTTCAGCACTGCAGTCTCGAACCTCTGCTCTCTGAAACAATCCTTCTGCACCGCAGTCTCCAACTTCTGCTCTCTGCAACAATTCTTCTGCACCCCAGTCTTCAACATCTACTCTCTGAAACAGTCCTTCTCCACCCCAGTCTCCAACCTCTGCTCACTGTAACAGTCCTTCTGTACTGCAATCTCCAACCTCTTCTCTCTATAATTGTCCTTCTGCACCCCAGTCTCCAACTTCTGCTTTCTGTATCAGTCCTTCTGCACCCCAGTCTCCTACCTCTGCTCTCTGCAACAGTCCTTCTGCACAGCTGTCTCAAATTCGGGTCCCTGCAACAGTCCTTCTTCACCTCAGTTACCAAACTCTGATCTCTGCAATGGTCCTTTTTAAAACTTGTCTCCAACCTCTGCTCTCTGTAACAATCCTACTGCACCCTAGTCTCTAACATTTGCTCTCTACAATGATCCATCTGCACCCCAGTCTCCAACATCTGTTCTCTGCAAAAATCCTTCTGCACCTCAGTCTGAAAACTCTGCTCTCTGTAACGATCCTTGTGCATCCCAGTCTCTAAATTCTGCTTTCTGTAACAGTCCTTCTGCACCTCAGTCATCAATCTCTGCTCTCTGTAACAGTCATCGCACCCCAGACTCCAAACTCTGCTTTCTGTCACGGTCCATCTACACCCCAGTCTCCAACATTTGCTCTCTGTAAAAATCCTTGTGCACCCCAGTCTCCAACCTCTGCACTCTGCAACAATTTTTTTACACCCCAGTCTCCAAACTCTGCATTCTGTAACAGTCCTTCTCTACCCCAGTCTCCAACCTCTGCTCTCTGTAACAGTCCTCATTTAGTGCAGTCTCCAAAAACTGCTCTCTGTAGCGGTCCTTCTGCACACCAGTCTTCAACCTCTGCTTTCTGTATCAGTCCTTCTGCACCCCAGTCTCCAACCTCTGCTCTCTGTAACAGTCCTTCTTAACCTCAGTCTCCAAACTCGGCTCTCTGATATAGTCCTCCTGCACCAAAGTCTCAAATATCTACTCCTTGCAACATTCCTTCTGCACCTCAGTCTCTAACCTCTACTCTCTATAACAGTCCTTCTGCACCTCAGTCTCCAACATTTCCTCTTTGTATAGTTTTTCTGCAACCCAGTCTCCAAACTCTGCCCTCTGTAACAGTCCTTATGCACCGCTTCTTCAAACTATGTTCTCTGTAACAATCCTTTTGCACCCCAGTCTCAATACTCTCCTCTCTACAACGATCCTTCTGCACCCCAGGCTCCATCCTCTGCTCTCTGCAAAAGTCCTTCTCCACTACAGTCTCCAAACTCTGCTCCTTGTAACAGTCCTCCTGTAGTGCAGTCTCCAAAATCTGCTCTCTCTAACGGTCTTTATGCACCCCAGTCTCCAACCTCTGCTCTTTGTAAGAGTCCTTCTGCACCTCAGTCTTCAAACCATGTTCTTTGCAACAGTCCTTCTGCACCTCAGTTTTAAAACTCTTTTCTCTGCAACGACCCTTCTGCACCCCAGTCTCTAACCTCTGCTCTCTGTAACAGTCCTATTGTACCTCAGTCTCAAAACTGTGCTCTTCATAAGATCCTTCTGCAATTCTGTCTCCAAACCCTGCTTTCTGTAACAGTTTTTCTGCACCCCAGTCTCCAACCTCTGCTCTCTGTAACAGGCCTTTTGCACCCCATTCTCCAATCTCTGCACTCTGTAACAGTGCTTCTGCACCTCAGTCTACAAACTTTGCTCTCTGCAACAGTCCTTCTGCACCCCAGTCTCCAAACTCTACTCTCTTTAATAGTCCTTTTGCACCTCAGTCTCGAACCTCTGCTCTCTGTAAGATCCTGCTGCACCACATTCTTCAACCTCTGCTCTCTGTAACAATCCCTCTGCACCCCAGTCTCAAAACTCTGCTCTCTACAACAATCGTTTGGAACCTCAGTTTCAAACCTCTGCTCTCTGTAAAAGTACTTCTGATCGCCAGTCTACAAAATCTGCTCCCTGTAACAGTCTTTCTGCACCTCAGTCTTTGAACTCTGCTCTCTGTTACAGTCCTTCTGTACTGTAGTCTCAAACCTCTGCTGTCTGTAATGGTCCTTCTGAACCCCAGTCTCCAAACTCTGCATTCTGTATCAGTCCTTCTGCACCTCAGACTCCAACCTCTGCTCTCTGGAACAGTCCTGCTGCACCACAATCTCCAACCTCTGCTTTCTGCAACAGTCCTTCTTCACCTCAGTTTCCAACATCTGTTCTCAGGAAGATCCTTTTGCAACACAGTCTCTAACCTCTTCTCTCTGCATTTGTCCTTCTGCACCCAAGTCTCCTACCTCTGCTTTCTGTATCAGTCCTTCTGCACTCCAGTCTCCAACCTCTGCTCTCTATAACAGTCCTTCTCCACTTCAGTCTCCAAACTCTGCTCTCTGCAACAGTCCTGTGGCACCTTAATCTCCAAATGCTACTCTCTGCAACAGTCTTTCTCCACCCCAGTCTTCAACATCTGCTATCTACAGCATTCCTTCTGTACCCCAGTCTCCAATCTCTGCTTTCTGTATCAATACTTCTGCACTCAAGTCTCTAACCACTGCTCTCTATAACAGTTTTTCTGCACCTGTCTCCAAATTCTGCTATCAGCAATAGTCCTTCTCCACCCCAATCTCTAAAGTCTTCTCTCTGCAACAGTTCTTCTGCACCCCAGTCTCCAACTTCTACTCTCTGCAACAGTCCTTCTGCACCCCAGTCTCCAACCTTCTCTAGGCAACAGTCCTTCTGCACCACAGTGTTTAACATCTGTTCTCTGCAACAGTGCTTCTCCACCCCAGTCTTCAACCTCTACTCTCTGTAAAAGTCCTTCTGTATTTCAGTTTCCAAACTCTTCTCTCTGTAACTGTCCTTCTGCACACCAGTCTCCAACCCCTGCTTTCTGTATCAGTCCTTCTGCACTTACTTCTCCAACGTCTGCTCTCTGTACAGTCCTTCTGCACTTCAGTCTCCATGTTCTGCTCTCTGCAACAGTCCTTCAGCACCCCAGTCTCCAACCGCTGCTCTTTGCAACAGTACTTCTACACCCAAGTTTCCAACCTCTGCACTTCGCAACAGACCTTCTGCACCTCAGTCTCCAACCTCTGCTCTCTGCAATGGTCTTTCTACACCTCAGTCTTCAACATCTACTCTCTGTAACAGTCCTTCTGCACCTCAGTCCTCAAACTCTGCTCTCTGTAGGATCCTTTTGAAAAAAAGTCTCCAAACTGTGTTTTCAGTAACAGTCCTTCTGCACCCCAGTCTCCAAACTCTGCTCTCTTTAACAAGCCTTCTGCACACCAGTCTCCATCCTCTGCTCTCTGAAACAGTCCTTCTGCACCCAAGTTTCTGAACTCTGTTCTCTTTAACAGTTCTTCTGCACCACAGTCTCCAACCTCTGCTCTCTGTAACAGTCCTTCTGCATGTTAGTCTCCAAACTCTGCTCTCTGTTAGATCCTTCTGCACCCCAGTCTCCAAAATCTGCTCTCAGTATAAGTCCTGCACCCCTGTCTCCAAACACTGCTCTTTTTAACAGTTTTTCTGCACATCAGTCTTCAACAACTGCTCTCTGAAACAGTCTTTCTGCACCCCAGTCTCTAAACTCTTCTCTCTAGAACACTCCTTGTATACGCCAGTCTCCATAATCTACTCTCTGCAACGATTGTCCTGCACCCCAGTCTCCAACGTCTGCTCTCTGCAAAAATCTTTCTGCACCTTAATCTCCAAACTTTCCTCTGTGTAGATTCTTCCGAATCCCAGTTTCCAAACTCTGCTCTCTGTAACATTTCTTCGGCACCCCAGTCTCCAAAGTTTGCTCTCTGCAATGGTCCCTCTGCACCCCAGTCTCCAACATTGTTGTCTTCAACAGTTCTTCTGTACCGCAGTCTTCAACCTCTGTTCTCTGTAAGGGTTCTTCTGCACTCAAGTCTCCAACCTCTGCTCTCTGTAACAGTCCTTCTGCACTTCACTCTGCAACCTCTGCTCTTTGCAGCAGTCCTTCTGCATGCCAGTCTTCAACCTCTGCTCTCTGCAACAGTCATTCCTTACGCCAGTCTCTAAAATCTGCTCTCTGAAACAGTATTTTCCACCGAAGTCTCCAACCTCTGCTCTCTGTAACAGTCCTTCTGCACCTCAGACTCCAACCTCTGCTCTCTGCAGCTGTCCTTCTGCACCTCAGGTTCCAAACTCTGCTCTCTGTGAAATCCTTATGAAACCCACTCTCCAACCTATGCTTTCTGTAATGGTCCTTCTGCACCAGAGTCTCCCACCTCTGTTCTCTACAACACTTGTTTTGCACCCCAATCTCCAACCTCTGCTCTCTGTAACAGTCCTTCTGTAAATCAGTCTCCAACCTCTGTTCTCTTTAAGGGTCCATGTGCAAACCATCTCCAAACTCTGTTTCTGTATCAGTCCTTCTGAACCCCAGTCTCCAAACTGAGCTTTCTGTATCCGTCATTCTGCACACCAGGCTTCAACCTCTGCTCTCTGTAACAGTCCCTCTGCACCCCAGTCTCAAACCTCTGCTCTCTGCCATAGTCCTCTGCACCCCAGTCTAAAAACATTGCACTCTGAAACAGTCCTTCTGCACCCCTGTCTCCAACCTCTGCTTTCTGTAAAAGTCCTTCTGCACATCAGTCTCCAACCTCTGCTCTTTGTAAGAGCCCTTCTGCACTCCAGGCTCTAACCTCTGCTCTCAGTATCAGTCCTGCACCCCTGTCTCCAAACACTGACTGCTCTCTGTAACAGTTTTTCTGCACCACAATCTTCAACAACTGCTCTCTGCAACAGTCCTTCCGCACCCCAGTCTCCAACCTCTGGTCTGTAGAACAGTCCTTCATACTCCATAATCTACTCTCTGCAACGATCCTTCTGCACCCCAGTCTCCAAACTTCCCTCTCTGTAAGATCCTTACACCCCAGGTTCCAACATCTTCTCTCTATAACTGTCCTTCTACACCTCTGTCTCTAAACTCTACTCTCTGAAACTGTCCTTCTGTAACCTCAGTCTCCAACCTCTGCTTTCTGTAAGAGTCCTTCTGCACTCTAGCCTCAAACATCTCCTCTCTGCAACCGTCTTTCTGCAACCCAGTCTTTAACGTCTTCACTCTCAAACGTCTTTCTGCACCTCAGTCTGAAAACTCTGCTCTCTGCAAGTATCCTTCTGCACCCCAGTCTCCAACCTCTGCTCTCTGTAACAGTCCTAATGCACCTCAGTCTCCAAACTCTGCTCTATATAAGATCCTTCTGCAACCCAGTATTTAAACTCTGGCCTCTTTAAATATCCTCTTGCTTTCCAGTCTCCAAACTCTGCTCTCTGTAACTGTCCTTCTGCACCTTACTCTGCAACCTCTGCTCTCTGCAACAGTCATTCTGCACCCCAGTCTTCAACCTCTGCTCTCTGCAACAGTCCTTCCTCACCCCAGTCTCTGAAATCTGCTCTCTGCAACAGTACATTTCCACTGAAGTCTTCAACCTCTGTTCTCTGTGAGAGTCCTTCTGCACCTCAGACTCCAAACTCTGCTCTCTGCAACAGTCCTTCTGCGCCCCAGTCACCAACCTCTGCTCTCTGCAACAGTCCTTCTGGTCCTCAGTGTCACAACTCTGCTCTCTGTAAGATCCTTCTGAAACACAGTCTACAACGTATGTTTTCTGCAATAGTCCTTCAGCACCAAATTATCCAACCTCTGTTTTCTAAAACATTTATTCTGCACCCCAGTCTCCAACCTCTACTCTCTGTAACAGTCCTTCTGTACCGCAGTCTCCAACCTCTGTTCTCTGTAAGGGTCCTTGTGCACCCAATCTCCAACCTCTGCTTTCTGTATCAACCCTTCTGCAACCCAGTCTTCAAACTCTGCTTTCTGTATCAAGTGCTCTGAATGCCAGGCTTCAACCTCTGCTCTCTGTAACAGTCCTTCTACACCCCACTCTCCAACCTCTGTTCTCTAGAACAGTCCTTCTATACCCCAGTCTCCATAATCTACTCTGTGCAACGATCTTTCTGAACCCCAGTCTCTAACGTCTGCTCTCTGCAAAATTCCTTCTGCACCCCAGTCTCCAAACTTTCCTCTCTATAACATTCATTCTACACCCCAGTATCCACGTTTGCTTTCTGCAATGGTCTCTCTGCAGCCCAGTCTCCAACCTTGTTCTCTACAACAGTTCTTCTGTACCGCAGTCTTCAAACTCTGTTCTCTATAACGGTCTTTCTGCACCCCACTCTCCAACCACTGCTTTCTGTATCAGTCTTTCTTCACCACAGTCTCCAAAATCTGCTCTCTGTAACAGTCCTTCTGTACCTCACTCTGAAACCTTTGCTCTCTGCAACAGTCATTCTGCAACCCTGTCCTCAACCTCTTCTCTCTGCAACAGTCCTTCCTCACCCCAGTCTCCAAAATATGCTCTCTGTAACAGTCCTTTTCCACCGCAGTCTCCAAACTCTGCTCTCTGTAACAGTCATTCTATACTGCAGTCTTCAGCCTCTGCTCTCTGTAATGGTCCTTCTGCACCCCTGTCTCCAAACTCTGCTTTCTTTATCAGTCCTTCTGCACCCCGGTCTCTAAACTCTGCTCTCTGTAAAAGTCCTTCTGCACCTCAGACTCAAACCTCTGCTCTCTGTAACAGTCTTTCTGTACCTCAGACTCCAAGCTCTGTTTTTTAGAACAGTCCTTCTATACTTCAGTCTCCCTAATCTGCTCTCTACAATGATCCTTCTGCACCCCAGTCTCCAACGTCTATTCTGCAAAAGTCTTTCTGTAACACAGTCTTCAAATTCTGCTCTCTGTAAGATCATTCTGTACCCCAGTTTCCAACATCTGCTCTCTGTAACATTCCTTCTGCACCCCTGTCTCCAACCTCTGCTCTCTGCAATGGTCCCTCTGCAACCCACTCTCCAACCTTGTTCTCAAAAACACTTCTTCAGTACCGCAGTCTTCAACCGTTGTTCTCTGTAAGGGTCCTTTTTTACCCCAGTCACCAACCTCTGCTTTCTGTATCACTCCTTCTGCACCCCAGTCTCCAAACTCTGCTCTCTGTAACAGTCCTTCTGCACCGCAGTCTCCAACTTCTGCTCTCTGCAACAGTTCTTCTACACCCCAGTCATTAACATCTACTCTCTTAAACAATCCTTCTACACCCCTGTCCAAATGCAGAAGAATGAGACCTGAACTATTTCTCACTTTGCAAAAAATCAATTCAAAATGCATTAAAGACTCAGGCATTAGACCAGAAATTATGCAGTTTTTAGGAAAAAACAAATCAATACTCCAACCTACAGGCAGAGGCAATGACTTTCTCAATAGGATTCCAAATCTCAGGAGATAATACCAAAAGTTAGCTAATAGAATGACATCAAATTAAGAAGGTTCTGCACATCAAAGGAGTCAATTAAAATATGAAGAAAGAACCTACGGAAAGGGAGAAAATCTTTATGAGGTGCTCTTCTAAAAGAGGATGAATATTCAGAATATTAATAAAGAACTCAAAAAACTGAACATCAAACCCCCAATTATTAAATAACCCAATTATCAAATAACCAAATTACCAAATGGGAAACTAAATGAACTAAACAGACACGTCTTAGAAGAAAATATGTGAGTGGCCAACAAATATATGAAAATACTTGCAAGTCAAGACTACCCTGAGATTTCATCTCACTTAAGTGACAAAGGCAACCACCAAGAATACAAACAGAAACCAGTGTGACAAGGAGAGAATTGGAGAGGAAGGAGCACTCTCACCCTGTTGGTGGGCATGTAAATAAGCACAACCACCACGGAAATCAGGATGGAGGCTCCTCAGAAGTAGCCATGGACCACCCTGCGACCCAACTCTACCTCTGCTTGGTATTTAACACAGCGGATCAAAGTCATCATACTATAATGACACATACATGCCCATGAACCAGGCGAGGTGACAGCAGTGGACGAATGGATAAAAATATCTGGTATATGCACACTGGAATTTCATTCAGCCATAAAGAAGAATGAAATTATGTCATGCTGGAATATGGATGGAGCTTCAGAACATTAAGAGAAATAAGCAACTCAGAAAGTTAAGGGCCATATGTTTTTCCTCTGTTAAAGCTAGAGGGGGAAGAGGAAGGAAAGTTGGGAAAGGAGTCTCATCATGAAAGTTTAAGGAAGATCAGTAGAGTCAAGGCACCAGGGGAGGAGGTGAGGAAAAGGGAAATATTGGAATGATATTGGCCAAAGTTCACGGTTATTTTGTGTGCATGTTCAAATATGTGTCAGCAAATCCCACCATTATGGACCACTACAATGCACCAATGAAGTGTGAAAAGAAGAGTTTCACATTACATGGAACAGGCACTATTCTAGGAGGGTGCGCAATTTTTGCCATCTGTAAATACCACGATCATTTACCACTGTCTAAAATCTATACAAATTTAAATGTTCTGATCACTGCTCCACCACATGGCCTCTTCTACTTCAGGGTCCCCTTATTCTCATTGAAATCAGGGAGCCTGTTTCAATGATGCCATCTGTTAATGTCTTCCCAGGCTGCTGAGGAGAGTAGCTGCAGGTTTCACAAGGATCTGGTGCTGCCTTCTGATCGCAGGTCCACGAGGGCTTGGTGAAGGCTGGTGCTCCAGGCCCTCCTCCAGATCCAGCTGTGAAGCCAGGGAAGGGGTCACATAACACGCCATCCAACACCTTATTTATTTCTGATCACCATCCTCTCCATTATTCAAGGATCATACTGGTCATTGAACTTAAGCAAACACTGAGTCCAGATTTAAGTCCATCAACCAAAGAGAGTCTAATAGCCACTCCCCGTGGCTCAGGAAAATCCTTGGCCCTAACATTTCTGGTGATTACGTCCCTGTGACTGCATTCAAGATGATCCAGCAATATGTCCTGACTTCTTTGGTCTAGAAGACTCAAACAAATTCTCTTATATATTCTTAAGGCTCCTATTAACAAAATACAGTAAAATATTTACCTTTTATTTTGGTGTGACCCTTATACTCTCCTGGGCTATATTTTATACCCTTACCTGAGGCATTCTAGGATCAGACCCAAATTAAGAGTCTGATGACAATGTGGGATGATGGATGAGCATCTTAAAGACAACTGGGCTGGGGATGTTGCTCAAGCAGTAGTGCGCTTGCCTGGCAAGCGTATGGCCCTGGTTCGATCCTCAGCACCACATACAAACAAAGATGTTGTATCCGCCGAGAACTAGATAATGAATATTAAAAATACTTACTCTCTCTCTCTCTCTCTCTCTCTCTCTCTCTCTCTCTCTCTCTCTCTCTCTCTCTCCTCTCCTCTCCTCTCCTCTCTCACTCTCTCTTAAATAAAAAAAGACAACTGCCCAGGTAGAGTCACCATAGGGTCTTCAATTTAGGGAAAGCTAGTCTCCTCGGGGGAGGAGGGCCTGCTTCTGACAGCAAAGAGGTTTAATGGAGATTTCAGGGTTCAAGGATCTGATATTTTTCTAATTCCACTGGTATTTTGCCATTATAATTAACAGGGTCTCAATCATTCCCCCATTAATGTCCTAATTGACATAAAAGAGACCTGGAGAAATTGTGCATTTATAATTTTCTTTGTACTTCTGCAATTTGGAGAATTGGTTGTTTTATTCTGATATTAACCTTTATCACTTTCCCGAGAGAAAATATTTCTCATGATCTGAACCTGACTTGAAGAAGGAATATAATGCTTGAACCTATCATTTTCTTCTTTAAGTCTCCCACTCCTGTCAGTAACAGCAGTCTGTAGTCAAGTTGTAATGTTCATTCTCACCCTGAAGGTCGATGGTGTTATTCCAAAGCTCAGTATTCCATAGACATTTGATTTCAGGCCACGATAACTTAAAGTCTCTGTTGGGTCATTGCACACCAGGAATTATCAGGTCTCCTTTTCCATGGGCTGTGACATCAACATATTCAATTCCCTCAGGTCAGACATCCAACCTACCTCCTCAGATATGTTATCTAGAACCATCTCTGATGTAAACCACTATTGTGGTCAGTGCCACCATCATCAGGTAGAGATGAAGAACGACTCTTGATGTCTTAGGGTAGAGGAAGTTGACACAGAAAAAAATTATAAAATGGTTGGGAAATCTGGAAGAAAAAAGAAAAATAGGGCAGGTGACACCACCCCATATTTGGAAACCCTAACTTCCCTGGAAGAGACGCTCATTCCATGCTACTGTGACCAACATTCAGGAACCGCTGTCTAGGAGCCTGCACCCACAGCTCCTGGCACCAAGGTGATTAGTTCGTGCCTCTACAGGGCTGGTTTGCTGCTGCTGCTATGGGATCCAAAATAACCTGCTTTCTTCCCTTCCTTTCTTCCTCTCTGCCTAGTGTTTGGCTGATCTTGACAGAACCTCCTAAAATGGAGTCCTGCAGAAAGGAGAGTGTGGAAAACAAGGTTTTTGTACTTTCTGTGCCTCTGGTGTGGGGAGATCACAGAAGGAGAGAGATGGTGCTGAACACCCACACAAGGTGTCTGACACACTTGAACCTGAAAGTGAAAAAAGGGTGTTTGTGAAAAGAGAGGAGAGAAAGGAGTCTCAGAGATTTTAAAAGCGGGAGTTGGAGTTGAAGCTCCAGATACAGACTCTGTAACCAGGTGCCTACAAGTCCCTGGGAGGCATTTTTTTTTTCAGATGACTGTATACTCCAGTTTGAAGATTGGTCTAGACTTTGATCGTGCAAAGGGATGCACACCCTCCAGCCAGCTTCCTCAGAGCACTCTGGACCTCGTTGCTTCTCAGGCTCTGAATGACGGGGCTCAACAGGGGGCTCACCACACAGAAGAGCACAGAGACCAGGGTGTCCATGTCCAGCCTTCTCTGGGCCTGTCATAGTGGAAGGTGGCTGTTCCATAGGAGACCACCATGACAGGGAGGGGGGACGCACATGTAGAGAAGGCCTTGCTCCTGCCCTGGGCAGAGGGAATCCCCAGGATGGCCGCCATGATGAGTGCGTAGGAGCCTGCAGTGAAGAGGCAGTGGCTCAGGCCCATGGTGTCACTGACAACGTGGAGTGCAGACTCGTTGATAGAGGTGTCTGAGCAGGAGAGCTTCAGGAGCAATGGGGTGTCACAGAGAAAGTGGCTGAACTGCTGGGGCCCACACAGAGTGAGTGTGATGGCCAGCACCGTGTGTGTGACCAAATTCACTAGCCCACACAGCCAGGACCCAGTCACCAGGCCAACACAGACCTTCACACTCATGATGACTGGGTACTGAGGAGGACGACAGGTGGCCACACAGCAGTCATACTGGCCACACAGCCAGTAAGACGCCTTCTGTGCCAGCACTTGTAACCAAGAAGAAGATTTGGAAAACGCAGCCCTCATAAGAAATTGCCTTCTCCTCCCAAAAGAAGTTCACCAGCAGTACTGGGAGGGTGGTGGATGTGTAGCAGACGTCCAAGAAGCTCAAATTGCTGAGGAAAAAGTACATTGGAGTGTGGAGAGCAGGACTGACCCTGGTGGCCACTATTATGAGCATGTTCCCCAGGAGAGTGGTCAGGTAAATGACCAGAAAGAGCAGAAAGAACCAGCCCTGTAGGTTGGAGTTGTTGGAAAATCCCAAGAAGATGAATTCAGTGACAAATGATTGATTGCTCATTTCCAATGATATCATAGCTACAAAACACAGAAAAAGAGACCATGATGAGAATGGACTGAGAGCACCCCAAACAGGCTTGTTAATCTGTAGCAACATGGCAAATAATATTGTATACAGAGATGCCTGGACTCTGGAAAGAGACATATAGGAGTGACTTTAGAAAGAGCATAACTTCTCACAGACTTTTGCATAGGTACACCTTTGTAAGAGTAAATGGAGACTTGGTCAAAATGCACAACCAGCTATCAACCCCTGTGTCTCATTGAATCTGCAGTATCTCTCTCCTAACACTTGCTTCACTGTGATGAATTCTTTTTTGTATGTCTGTTATTTCAAGTAATAATTTTTCATTGTGGAAAAAATGAAGAAAATTCAGAAAGTTATTCAGAAGAATAGAACAGGTCACAAAATCAAAGCTCTCTTTGCATTCATCCCATTATACCTCTATCTATCTTTAAAATATCCAAGGCAAAATTTCCCAATATTGTTGTACTCTATTTAGTTGTTTGCCTTGTAATCTTAATTTCCTAACATGAAATTAAGTTAATATCTCCCTTTTTATTGAACATAGAAACCTTCCATTCCATTTACTATCATAAATATTGGAATAGAAGCTTTCATACATATGTATCTTTCATACATATGTATCTGTGATCATCTCTGATTATTTCTTAAAAGTAAAATAAAGTAAAATTATAAGTCACCTGCTTTTAAATACATATATTTTTAAATACATATATTTTTTTAAGTTTTATAAGATACAAGAAATTTTGTCAAATGATATATACTTAGGTATTTTTCTTCTTTTTTATTATAAGATTTACTTCACCGAACGTTACATTTTCCTAAAAAAAAAATGATTATTGATTTTCTATCATGTTACCTATGCTAATCCGTGATCCATTGTATTGAACTAAAATTTCTGTTTCTTTTTCAATCTTAAATGAAAAATATTATAGTAAAACAGTAGGTTCTTGGTCCAGATAGATGTGGTTTGAAATCCATCTGTTGTTTACTAGATGTTGTTTGTAAAAAAGTCAGCTCATCTCTATTCCTCAGTTTGTTCCTTGTTTAGGATATTAATGATGTCTATTTCACAACTGCTGAAAAAAGTTTTGAGATAATATAAGCTATGTGTCTGGCACATTACATTTACTCAATGCCTTTTATCAAGTTAGAAAATTTCTATCCATTTTTTACTAGTAGTTGTTTTTTTTTGTTTTTTTTTTTTGGTGTATGTGTTCTGGATTTTGAATTCAGAGCCTTATGCATACTAAGCATGCAATCTACCACTGGACTTTGCCCCTAGTTTCATTTAGTTATAGTTTTTATCATAAATAGATATTGCATTTTCTTATTTTCTCTGCATCTATTGAAATGATATATATTTTTTCTTATTTAGTCTGTTACTATGGAAATTTGGTTGATTGAATTTTTGAATATTGAACCAGCCTTGCATTCTGGGATTGATCTCAATTGACTGTAATGTTATCCTTATTCTATATGGCTGAGTTCATTTTGTTAATATTGTTCCCTGCTTGCTTTTGTGTATTCTATTTTCGCTGTTCTCCAGAGATAATCTATTTCTTGATAAATTCTCAGCTGTATTCTAGTGTTATTTTCAGTCAATGCATGTTAGTGGACTAGTGGGACATAGAGAAGGGATTTCTGATGTTTTCAGGATGCCCTGCCTTAGGTACTGTAAACTCAGTCACAGAAATATGGCCTTCACAGTGAGCCACTTTCTAGCAATATGGCTGAGCCTAGTTCTTATTCCTACCGACGTTAGACATTTCGGCCTGTTCCTTTCCATAGCTACAAAGGTTTTCCTTTGAGTGTCCTAATGTAACAGTTTCTGTTACTCTTGCCCCTAAAGATTACAGCTTTTGTTCTATTCAAAAAATCAGGAAATCGGTCTGGGAGGAGTTTTGGCTGCTGTTGCTGCTCTTTGTGCCTCCACCTATCTAAGAAATGATACCGTTAAAGAAACTTTCTCAGAATACTTCCCTATCTTCCTGGAAGAATTTGGTGGAATTTATGGAGAAAAAGAAAAAATACAAACATCTTATGTCTATAGCCCTCTGGGTCTTTATGCTCTTAAACCAGTCTATACTTAGTCTTTAGCAATCCATTAACTATTTTTTTTTAGTTTTTCAGTTATATCTTCTTTTTTTTTTATTGGTTGTTCACAACATTACAAAGCTCTTGACATATCATATTTCATACATTAGACTGAAGTGGGTTATGAACTCCCAATTTTACCCCAAATGCAGATTGCAGAATCACGTTGGTTATACATCCACAATTTTACATAATGCCCAATTAGTAATTGTTGTACAACATTAACCATTTTTTATTTGAGTTGTTTTTATAAATAAACTCGTATGTATCTAGTGGTTTCTCCCATAGTTAAAAAAATGCCTGGATTATTTTGGTTGCTTATCTCTCCCCAGACTTCGGTTAGTTGTTTGCCTTATAATCTTCATTCCTAATAAAGTCAAGGAAAGTCATTAATTTGCATTTTCTTCTGCTCTTTTTCGTTATTATAATGATGAAAACAACATTCTTTCTAGCTATTTCGATAGATACTCAAGGTGAAATTTGAAGTCTATACACTTACTTTTCAAAACTATTTAGTAATTTCTAATTTAGTTAAATATGTAGTTATTCTCTTCCAAACAATCCCATTCCTAGCATATTTCCTAGGAAATTAATGCACAGCTCACAGAAATTCTTGTGTAAAAATTCATAATAACTCAAACAAATATTATGCTTTCAGCAGAAGGATAAAAGACAAATCATGGTTTATCATGCAGTGGAATAATTCAGTTACTTTAGAAACACAAATACTGGAACATTAATAACATTGACAAATCTAAAACAAATTTTCTGGGTGAAAGAAGCCAGATACAAAATATATACTGTATGTTTCATTTAAATAAATTTCTAAAATTAGCAAAACAATTATTATGGTCAAGTAATAATGGTTGTCTTTTTTTTTTTTTGGTGCTCAGCGGTGATATCAGTTGAAGAATGAAGGAATTTTCTAAAGTGATGGAAATGTTTTATATCCTGATTTATGGTAGTTCATATATACGTAAAATATTATAAACCTGTACACTTTAGATCTGTGCATTCTTTGAGTACAAATTATAGTTCAATTTTTAAAAATAGCCTTATTTTAAAAATAAGTAATTAATGGGGAAGAGTGGTACCTGTCTGTAATCCCAGGTACTTGGGAGACTAATGCAGGAGAATCATAAATTTGAAACTCTGCAAGGCCCTCTGCCCCAAATAATTGAAAGGGCTGGGGATATAGCTTCATGGTAGAGTGCCACTGGGTTCAATCCCCAGTACTGCAGTAAGAAAGTAAGTAAGTAAGTAAGTAAGTAAGTAACTTGATAAGTAGAAGTGAAAGCATTTTTTCTTTTTTTTTTTGCAATATAAATGGGTTGAATGCTATAGTTTGTATCCTTTTTTATTATTTATTATTCATTTATTTTTTTTAAACATTACATCTTTCTTAATATATCATGTTTCACACTTTGATTTAGAATGGTTATGAACTTCCATTATTACCCCGTATACAGATTGCTGAATCACATCGGTTACATCAGTTTCATTTTCATTGATTTACACATTGCC
Source organism: Ictidomys tridecemlineatus (assembly GCF_052094955.1). Lineage (NCBI taxonomy): Eukaryota > Metazoa > Chordata > Mammalia > Rodentia > Sciuridae > Ictidomys > Ictidomys tridecemlineatus. The sequence continues at coordinate 54,409 of NW_027522953.1, forward strand.
ATTCTAGTGTCTGATGAATTCTGCTCTCTAACCTATCATCTACTATCCCCCCACCCCTCCCCTTTCTTCCCCTCTTCTCTCTCGACCACCTCTATTGTAAAACATGTATTCTACATGTGTACTTCTTCCGTTACCCCTTACTTCCTCTTGTATGTAATTTTATATAACCCTGAGGATATCCTTCCCTTTCCCTGCAGTTTCCCTTCTCTCTCGCTTTCCCTCCCCCCTCTCATCCCTATTTAATGGTAATCTTCTTCTGCTCTTCCTCCCTACTCTGTCCTTAGTTACTCCCCTTATATCAAAGAAGTCATTTGGCATTTATTTTTTAAAAATTGGCTAGCTTCACTTAGCATAATCTGCTCTAATTCCATCCATTTCCCTCCAAATTCTATGATTTTGTCATTTCTTAATGCAGAGTAATACTCCATTGTGTATAAATGCCACATTTTTTTATCCATTTATCTATTGAAGGGCATCTAGGTTGGTTCCACAATCTTGCTATTGTGAATTGTGCTGCTATGAACATCGATGCAGCAGTGTCCCTATAGCATGCTCTTTTTAAGTCTTTAGGGAATAGACCGAGAAGGGGAATAGCTTGGTCAAATGGTGGTTCCATTCCCAGCTTTCCAAGAAATCTCCATACTGCTTTCCAAATTGGCTGCACCATTTTGCAGTCCCACCAACAATGAACAAGTGTACCCTTTTCCCCGCATCCTCTCCAGCACTTGTTGTTGTTGGACTTCATGATGGCTGCCAATCTTATTGGAGTGAGATGGTATCTTAGGGTAGTTTTGATTTGCATTTCTCTGACCGCTAGCGATGGTGAGCATTTTTTCATGTACTTGTTGATTGATTGTATGTCCTCCTCTGAGAAGTGTCTGTTCAGGTCCTTGGCCCATTTGTTGATTGGGTTATTTGTTGTCTTATTGTCTAATTTTTTGAGTTCTTTGTATACTCTGGATATTAGGGCTCTATCTGAAGTGTGTGGAGTAAAGATTTGTTCCCAGGATGTAGGCTCCCTGTTTATCTCTCTTAGTGTTTCTTTTGCTGAGAAAAAACAGTTTAGTTTGAGTAAGTCCCATTTGTTGATTCTAGCTGTTAACTCTTGCGCTATGGGTGTCCTATTGAGGAATTTGGAGCACGACCCCACAGTATGTAAATCATAGCCAACATTTTTTTCTATCAGACGCCGTGTCTCTGATATAATATCAAGCTCCTTGATCCATTTTGAGTTAACTTTTGTGCATGGTGAGAGAAAGGGATTCAGTTTCATTTTGATGCAAATGGATTTCCAATTTTCCCAGCACCATTTGTTGAAGATGCTATCCTTCCTCTATTGCATGCTTTTAGCCCCTTTATCAAATATAAGATAGTTGTAGTTTTGTGGATTGGTTACTGTGTCCTCTATTCTGTACTATTGGTCCACCCGCCTGTTCTGGTACCAGTACCATGCTGTTTTTGTTACTATTGCTCTGTAGTATAATTTGAGGTCTGGTATCGCTATACCACCTGATTCACACTTCCTGCTTAGCATTGTTTTTGCTTTTCTGGGTCTTTTATTATTCCATATTAATTTCATGATTCTTTTATCTATTTCTATGAGAAATGCTGTTGGGATTTTGATTGGCATTTCATTGAACTTATAGAGAACTTTTGGTAGTATCGCCATTTTGATGATGTTGGTTCTGCCTATCCATGAACAGGGTATATTTTTCCATCTTCTAAGGTCTTCTTCTATATTTTTCTTTAGGGTTCTGTAGTTTTCATTGTATAAATCTTTCACCTCTTTTGTTAGGTTGATTCCCAAGTATTTTATTTTTTGGGGGGATATTGTGAATGGAGTAGTTGTCCTCATTTCCATATCAGAGGATTTGTCGCTGATATAAAGGAATGCATTTGATTTATGCGTGTTGATTTTATACCCTGACACTTTGCTGAATTCATTTATTAGCTCTAATAGTTTCTTTGTAGACCCTTTTGGGTCTGTTAGGTATATAATCATGTCGCCAGCAAATAGTGATAATTTAAGTTCTTCTTTTCCTATTTTTATGCCTTTAATTTCTTTCGTCTGTCTAATTGCTCTGGCCAGTGTTTCGAGAACTATGTTGAACAGAAGTGGTGAGAGAGGGCATCCCTGTCTTGTGCTAGATCTTAGAGAGAATACCTTCAATTTCTCTCCATTCAGAATGATGCTGGCCTGTGGCTTATCATAGATTGCTTTTACAATGTTGAGGTATGATCCTGTTATCCCTAATTTTTCTAGGGTTTTGAACATAAAGTGATGCTTTATTTTGTCGAATGCTTTTTCTGCATCTACTGAGATGATCATGTGGTTCTTATTTTTAAGTCTATTGATGTGGTGAATAACATTTATTGATTTCCGTATATTGAACCAGCCTTGCATCCCAGGGATGAATCCTACTTGATCATGGTGTATAATTTTTTTTGATATGTTTCTGAATCCGGTTCGCCAGAATTTTATTGAGGATTTTTGCATCTAGGTTCATTAGAGATATTGGTCTGTAGTTTTCTTTCTTTGAAATGTCTTTGTCTGGTTTAGGGATTATTGTGATGTTGGCCTTGTAGAATGTATTTGGAAGTTCTCCCTCTTTTTCTATTTCCTGAAATAGCTTGAAAAGTATTGGTGTTAGTTCCTCTTTAAAGGTTTTGTAAAACTCTGCTGTATACCCATCCGGTCCTGGGCTTTTCTTAGTTGGTAGTCTTTTGATGGTTTCTTCTATTTCCTCTATTGTTATTGGTCTGTTTAGGTTGTCTATATCCTTCTGACTCAATCTGGGCAGATCATATGACTTAAGAAATTTATCTGTACCTTCACTATCTTCTATTTTATTGGAGTATAAGGATTCAAAATAATTTCTGATTATCTTCTGTATTTCTGAAGTGTCTGTTGTGATAATGCCTTTTTCATCCCGTATATTAGTAATTTGGGTTCTCTCTCTTCTTCTCTTTGTTAGCATGGCTAAGGGTCTGTCGATCTTATTTATTTTTTCAAAGAACCAACTTTTAGTTTTGTCTATTTTTTCAATTGTTTCTTTTGTTTCAATTTCATTAATTTCAGCTCTGATTTTAATTATTTCTTGCCTTCTACTCCTATTGCTGTTGTTTTGCTCTTCTTTTTCTAGGATTTTGAGATGAAGTATGAGATCATTTATTTGTTGTTTTTTTCTTTTTTTAAGGAATGAACTCCATGCAATAAATTTTCCTCTTAGAACTGCTTTCAATGTGTCCCATAGATTCCGATATGTTGTGTCTTTGTTTTCGTTTAACTCTAAGAAGTATTTAATTTCCTCCTTAATGTCTTCTAAAACCCATTGATCATTCAGTAGCCTATTGTTCATTCTCCAAGTGATGCCTGATTTTTCCTTCCTTCTTTTATCATTGATTTTCAGTTTCATTCCATTATGATCAGACAAGATGCATGGTATTATCTCTACTCTTTTATATTGTCTAAGAGTTGCCCTGTGACATAATATATGGTCTATTTTTGAGAAGGATCAATGTGCTGCTGAGGAAAAAAGTGTAACTACTTGATTTTGGGTGGTATAGTCTATACATGTCAATTAAGTCTAGGTTGTTAATTGTGTTATTGAGTTCTATAGTTTTTGAAGAGAAGGTTTTCTAGCTGCGAATTCTTTTAACTTTTGTTTATCGTGGAAGGTTTTAATTTCATCTTCCATCCTGAAGCTTAATTTCGCCGGGTACACGATTCTTGGTTGGAACCCATTTTCTTTCAGAGTTTGAACTATGTTATTCCAGGATCTTCTATCTTTCAGCGTCTGTGTTGAGAGATCCGCTGTTATTCTGATTGGTTTACCCCTAAATGTAATCTGCTTCCTTTCTCTTGTAGCTTTTAAATTTCTTTCCTTATTCTGTATGTTGGACATCTTCATTATAATATGTCTAAGAGTGGATCTCTTGTGATTTTGCACATTCGGCATCCTGTAGGCTTCTAGAATTAGGGATTCTGTCTCATTCCTCAAGTCTGGGAAGTTTTCTCGTATTATTTCATTGAATAGATTATTTATTCCTTTGGTTTGGAGTTCTGTGCCTTCCTGTATCCCAATGACCCTTAAATTTGGTCTTTTGATATTATCCCATAATTCTTGGATGTTCTGCTCATGGTTTCTTAGAAGTCTTGCTGAGCTGTCTATGTTCTTTTCCAGTTGAAATACTTTGTCTTCATTGTTTGATGTTCTATCTTCTAAGTGATCTACTCTGCTGGTAGTATTCTCAATTGAGTTTTTAAGTTGGTTTATAGCTTCCTGCATTTCTAGGATTTCTATTTGTTTGTTTTTTATTACCTCTATCTCCCTGTGAAATTGATCTTCTACTTCCTGGATTTGTTTGTCAATGTGATCTTTCATTGTCTGATTTTGCTGTCTCATGTCTTCATTGAGACTCCAGATCAACTGAAGCATATATATCCTGAACTCTTTCTCTGATATTCTCTCTGTTGCAGCTATTGCCTCTTCAAAAGTTGAGTTGACCTGCATTGCTTGTGGTCCTTTCTTTCCTTGTCTTTTCATACTGCCCCGTGGTTAAGAGCTGGTTGTGTGGGGCATCCTCTCGCAGAGCGAGAGATGGACCTCCTGTGAGAACCCGGATGGTGGAGGGCACCTGCCGGTTGGGCGGGGCGGGCCACGCAGCTCCGGGTGCCAGCTGCTAGCAGAAGCGGGTGCTGGCTGCAGGACTAAACTCTTGCACCCGCCGTGGAGCAGCCTGTGGAGTCGGGTAACTGCGGCCACGTGGTTAAGAGCCAGGCGTGTGGAGCAGCAGCTCGCTGAGGGAGAGATGGGCCTCCTGTGGTAGCCCAGATGGTGAAGGGCACCTGCCGGTTCGGGCCGCGCAGCTCCAGGTGCCAGCCACTTGCAGAAGCGGGTGCTGGCTGCAGGACTAAACTCCTGCACCCGCCGTGGAGCCACATGTGGAGCCAGGAAGCTGCGGCCGCGTGGTCAAGAGCCAGGCAGGTGGGTGGTGCAGCCTCTCGCTGAGCGAGAGATGGGCCTCCCTTGCGAGCCCAGATGGTGAAGGGCGACTGCCGGTTCGGGCAGGGCGGTCCGGCATCCGGGTGCTGGCCGCTTGCGGTAGCGTGTGCTGGCTGCGGGACTAAACACCTGCACCCGCCATGGAGCCGCCTGTGGAGCTGGGTAACTGCGGCCGTGTGGTTAAGAGCCAGGCGTATGGGACAGCAGCTCACTCTGGGAGAGATGGGCCTCCTGTGATAGCCCAGATGGTGAAGGGCACCTGCCGGTTCGGGCAGCGCCGCTCCAGGTGCCAGCCACTTGCAGAAGCGGATGCTGGCTGCAGAATTAAACTCCTGCACCCGCCATGGAGCCGCCTGTGGAGCCAGGAAGATGTGGCCGCGTGGTCAAGGGCCAGGCAGGTGGGTGGAGCAGCCTCTCGCTGAGCAAGAGATGAGCCTCCCATGCGAGCCTGGATGGTGAAGAATGCCTGCCGGTTCGGGCAGAGCGACCAGCCGCCAGGTGCTGGCAGCTTGCAGTAGCGGGTGCTGGCTGCGGGACTAAACACCTGCACCCGACGTGGAGCCTCCTGTGAAGCAGGGTAACTGCGGCCGCGTGGTTAAGAGCCAGGCTTATGGAACAGCAGCTCGCTAAGGGAGAGATGGGCCTCCTGTGATAGCCCAGATGGTGAAGGGCACCTGCCAGTTTGGGCCGCACAGCTCCAGGTGCCAACCACTTGCAGAAGCGGGTGCTGGCTGCAGGACTAAACTTCTGCACCAGCCGTGGAACCGCCTGTGGAGCCACGAAGCTGCGGCCGCGTTGTCAAGAGCCAGGCAGGTGGGTGGGGCAGCCTCTCGCGGAGCGAGAGATTGGCCTCCGGTGCGAGCCCGGATGGTGAAGAATGCCTGCCGGTTGGGGTGGGGCGGGCCAGCCGCCGGGTATTGGCCGCTTGCAGTAGCAGGTTCTGGCTGCGGGACTAAACTCCTGCACCCGCCGTGGAGCCGCCTGTGGAGCCGTGAAAGCATTTTTTCAAGATGATTTTTAACTCAGGATTGGTTGGAACCACATCTAAATATTTTTTTAGGTCTCTAAGAGGTTAAGTATTATCTCCTATATTTTTGCATTTCTCTACTTCTTTTTTTCCACAGTGATAGTCCAGGACATTTCACATTTTACAAGTGACATCAGTTGTTTTCTGATCACGATCTGTTTGAAGCAGTGAATGTGATTGGTGGGTGCATTCGGTCTGTATCAGAGATAAAAAGCCTTGCTCACCACGATGGATGGGCGAGTGCATGTGTGTGTGTGCGTGTGTGTGTGTGTGTGTGTGTGTGTGTGTGTGTGTGCGTTATTGGTTGTGGGATTGGTCTTGAGTGAGAACACTGTCTTATAGTTAGTGGGATGGTAAGTTGGCATCTCAGGCAACATTTATGGCAGAAATCTCAAAGAATATAGCAGGAATCTGCCATCTAAGGCTCAACAAGCTCAGAACACTTGGTTATCCTAATTGCTATAAGTGGAAAGACCCTCACTATTGAATTAGTCTGAGAGCTGCATCACACTGGGGCGGGAGGAGGGAGCCCATTTCCATAGAGATGTACCCTGTTTCTATGGAGACTCCAGCTAGGCTTCAAGGGGCTGGTGGGATAATACCAGAGGATGATGCCAAGTCCTGGGTCATTCTTAGGAGCCTGCTACTACAGGGGAGGTGGAAGGGTATCAGCCTATGGGGCCGGGACTAATCTCTGTGAAGTTGTGTCAGGCCTGATTTCTAAGCAAGGTACTTGGCAATAGAAACCTCGGAAAACGTCCCACCCCCACCATGCCATAGGTAAGAGAGCCCAGGTGTGTCTCTGTAAGCCAGGCTTGGGTATGAGCATGGACATCAATGATTTGCAAAGTATCAACTATAGGGAACCATAAATCTCTTTCAGGTGAGTGTAGATTGAAAACAGGGACATCTGGAAGGAGATAGACTGGGTTTTAGAAAATTATCAGATCTCTAGTTCTAGAACACGCAGATAGACCCACTTATGGAATTGTGCATGTGAGTCCAAGGAGCAGGGGTTGATAACTGTGAAACCTGGAACCTCAGGTTTTAGACACACCTGTTTAGTTCAAAAGAGTGATCTGAGAGCTAAAACAAGATCAAAATGAAGTGGTCTGTGTCTGAAGACGTGCTGTGTTGAAGGTGGAAGAAAATCTCTGAAGCCCTAATGGAGAAGGATATGGAGAACTTTAAAGTCCTAGTTGAAGAGGACACGGTAAAAACAACAAATCAGTTTGGGCATCCTGACTAGCTGGTGGGATCACTATGGAAAACAGGAATATGTGAGGAATAGCAGATGTAGAGTAGGCTTTTGTGGATTTGATTTGAGTAATGTTGAATGTGAGTTATCTGTGGGATAACCACGTGGAAATGCACTTCACAGACAGCCTAGAACTGAAGGTGTGGATTTGGGAGTCATTATCTTGAAGGAAACTGTTACAGCAAAGGGTGAATGTGAAATCCCCCAGGGGAATTGAGAAAGTAGAGAAGGAAATAGAGAAAGTAGGAATTCTTGTGATACTTGGTGTTTACGAAAATTGTAGTAAAAGTTTATCCAGAAATGACTAAAAACACCACACTGTCTCATTCAGTTGTAGGTATCGCTTTCTCTAAATAATTTCTCTAAACAAGAGGTTACCTTATTAGCATTGATTTATAATAAATAAACTCTGAAATGGAGCTGGAAGCTACATGTACTTGACATTTTTTATGTTCTCTGTTTTCTCTATCAACTACCTGGATGAACTTCAAGTTATTTAGAAATCACTGACATGTATTTTCTTTTACCTCCCCGTATCAAAAAAATCAATATGACAATCTTTTTTTATAGGTAGATATCTAGATGTTTTTAGAAAAAGAAATAAAATTCCACATAGAAGGCAGTTCCAGCAGATTTTACTATGGGAAATTGGTACATGGTCTGTGGATGTGTAAAAGGGAAAACTAAATGTAAATGTTCAGAGATTTAAAAATACAATCTCTGAAGTTGTGCATACTGCTATTGTAAAGATCTTAAGTATAAAGGTCAGTTCAGGAGGGACAATTTCATGGGGCATAAAAAAATCTCCCAATGTATGTTTATATAATTTTATCTACATATAAGTTTTTCCTTGGTTTTACTGGCTAATTTCTTGTAGGTCACGGGTGTGGGGTAGGGTGAAGGATGATACCCGAACAATTTTTCTTATCCTCTATGCTCTTTATTAATGTAGGGCATTAGATTGAATCATCATCATGGTCACCATTAGAATCCATTATTAACAATCATAACTCATGAATGACACTTTGTGACACAATATGTACTTGCTTCTTAGAATTTATATAATGCAGCATAGAAATTAGATCAACTTAACAGTAAATCCTCTGCTCTGCAATAATAATAACCATAATCATCATAATCATCTAGGGCATAGTTCATAGAAAAATAATTTGAGTGTGAGTCTTCTTAGATTACTTCAATACACACAAATGCCTGACTTTAAAAATCTTGTTTAATGTAGTTTAAAAGTGGCATGTTTTCTGTAAAAATTAGATTGAATTTCGGATAATCCATTCTATCAAAACTTAGTGAATTTCTTTGAAAAGATGAATTTTTACATACCTGAATCCAATCAGGATTTTTCAAATCGAGTAACGAATAGAGACACACATTAGATAAAAATACCTAACACTTATTAAATGCCTTTAAGACTTTTACATGCATTAACTTATTTGGTTTACACAACAACCTGTAAGATAACCTATTATCCCCATTTTACAGAAAAAAAGAATTGAAATTAATGCACAATATATTAATGAAAGTAGGGAAACATCAATGAATCCTTTTAATTTGCATAATGTACATTAATTTGTACATTTAATATGTATTAACAGTTATGATTTAAGAAACAAAAAAAATTGACTCAGAAAATTTATCATGTAATAACTCTTATTTGTAGTGATACTTTGTTACCTGATTATAATACCATATATTAGTAAACTGTCTTATTATCTTCATTGCCCAGACATTCTTCTCTTTGGTTCTAATAATTCATTGCACATGATTAATAGGCCAACACAGCTTTCATTAAAATTCCAAATCTCAGGGCCTTAAGAAGCTTAAAGTATTTAAATTTCAATAGAAAGTCGGTTCTTCAGTTGAGCACAACTAATTTTAAAATCTAAATAAAAACAAAGTAAAATAAATAAGTCTAGAGTCTTAAAAGAAGAACTTTTTTTTTTCTTTTGCTTTGGCAATAAATGAAATGTTTTGCTGACTAACCTTAGGGATTCATTTCCTAAAACGAAAAAAAAAATGGGCATGACAAAAACGAGGAAGAATGGTGTGATCATGAAAACCCTTATGCACATCAGGGAAACAATGATTCCTATTTGATCTCAATAGCACAAGCAATGATTAAAATTTTTAAATCCAATTTTCATGTTGCCCAGTAAATTACTTAAAACACACACACACACACACACACACACACACACACACACACAGTACAAGGTCAATTAATTCACAAAAATATCTGAATTATTTCAGGTGCTTGTGGCAATTTGAATTTATTACTGTGAAATCTATGAGCAATCTGGCCTGGCCCAGAGTTGTCCTCATATCCTTCCATGTGGTGTGGGTGCTTGGAGCCAAGGGAAAGATCAGAGGTCATTGTGCAGAACAGTTGGCCCCAGTCAGTGAGTTCCAAGTGTTCCCAAAGATGCTGGTCCAAAAACACACTTTGGGGGAGTCTGGGCTTTTTCACCTAACATGCAGGGATGCCCTTAACCCTAACTGGTAGGTTTAAAATCTTAACAAATTAACCAGGAAGAAGCCTCCTTCCTGTATTGGAGATTCAGCACTCAATTCAGCATTTAACATCTCTTTCAGTTCTGTTTTATTGGGGCTGGGGTGTAGGGGGGCAGTTACCGGAGATTGAACTCAGGGGCTTGACCACTGAGCCACATCCCCAGCCCTATTTTATATTTTATTTAGAGACAGGGTCTCACTGAGTTTCTTGGTGCCTTGTTTTTGCTGAGGCTGTCTTTGAACTCACTATCCTCCTGCCTCAGCCTCCTGAGCTGCTGGGTTACAGGCGTGCACCACTGTGCCAGTTCTTACAGTTCTTTTTATTTCACCTGTGATTCTTCTAGCATAAAGGGGAAAGGGAAGACAAATTATTACCTCTTACGATATGTCAGAGCCTTCTAGTTATAAAATTCTTCTAAATAAAAAATTCTCTTTTCCATTTAGGATTTAAAAATTTCTTTTCTTGGTAATGGTTAGTTTCAATTCAAACCAATTTTGTTCCTATTCAGGGTCTAATTTAGACCTAAGCCAGATCTACTAAGAAACCCAAAGAGGATAAGATCTGATCCCTGTCCTGCTGCGCCCCTCCCCTGACTCAGGCAATGGCAAGGCTCTACTGAGGCGAATGGCGCAAGGTGTCCACCCTCTGGAGGAGCGCAGTATGTTTCTGGGAATGGGCTGATTTGTTTTTGTATTCATTTAATAAGTATAGTTTTGATTTCTCATATGACCACTAAGTATAAAAGAAAAATCATGACTTTTCCAATTAATGCAACTACTTCTAAAGCATAGATCTGTTTGTTCTACATTCAATGATTCAGCTGTGGAGTGTAAATTGTTAATGTCTAAAGAAAAACTCCCTGTATTCCTGTCAAGGAAGTTTTTGAGAAATTAAATTAAAATCTAGAGAAGGAAAATTAATGTTAAGAAGATAGATTAGTGCTTAGTACTGGGCAACTTGTTCTTGTTCCTGTGCACAATGGTTTGTGCTCTTACTATTGTTTGATTAAAAGTAATAACAAATCAACTACTTGCCGTAACCATGGCACCGGTTCCAGTCAGTAAGTCAAGAAAGAATAGTCAAGGTATAGGCCAATAGTTTGGGACATTTGTAACTATTATTAAAAGTTAAATAAGCAGAAACAGCTCAAAGTAAAACTCGAAATGAAAGTACAAATGCTTGCTTATGCATAAGCCAAGATACATTCTTCTATTCTAATTGTAGCTATGTAATATTTTGTTTTGTTTGAATAATGATTCCTGTTTTGTAACCACAAAGTACTGTAAGCCTGCCAAAATGAAAAGTATATATGATCAACTTCACAAGTAAAGATTGGGATCAACACCTTCACTTTGGTGTCTGTGTTGTTTCTTCACCCCCTTTTCCGCCGACTCCTCACTATCCGTTCGTCTCCTGAGACCCCCTGTTGGAGCTAGTATCAGACACTGTCCTTCAACCAACTTACAATCTAATGGGAAGATGAACTCAATTAGTGCAGGAAACTTGGTAACAATTCTATGTAATCTACAAATTATCATTATTTTCCCTTAGTGTTTGCTTGGGCAGCTCTGGGAATGGAGCACTTAATACTTGTCAAAGCACCTCATTCCATCTTGAATATGTGCTCCTCCAGGTCCTAGTTGGGCCTCTCAATTGTTTTCTAAACACTAGGGCAACACCTTGTGTAAATGTGCACTCAGTCAAGGTTTAAAGAATGAAGAATGTCTGTCAAGTACATCCATGGAGCAGAGTTTTTAAAAGATTCTTTATAGACGGTACTGTGTGGGACATAAAGGATCTAACAGAGACTTGACAGAGGCGAGAGGACATATCTGTTCAGTGGTTCTGGTGCAGATATCTTGCTGCGAAAAATAAAGCCTCTGTGGGCATAAGTGAGGCAGCATAGCCCAGCGGCTTCTGAGGAACTCAGTGTCTCCTGTCTCCTAAACATATCCCTTATGGAGATCATCGGATCAGTTCCCACAGAACAAGCAGCTTTGCATCTTTCTTTCCCAATCAGTTATCTCAAAGTCAGGTGACCGAGAATGAAGTCATTTATGAGTGAACCCAAAATATAATATTTCTAAAGGAGGGGGGTTGTGTATGAAGTAGATTATTCACAAGCTTCAGGGATTTATTACAGTTAATAAATTGCTTGCAACTCCCCTCCCCAAGCATCCATGTGTTGTAAGATAAAGATGAAAACCCCTAGTTAGTAAATGAATACGTTTCTAAACATAACTTTTTCTACAATAATGATTTTTATTTCTACTCTTTTATTTCTACTCTGGCTGTTGGTCTCCATTCACCACAAAATGGACCTGTTATTCTGAGAGTTGCCTGTCGCATATCTGTGGCCTCATGAAGGAGTCAAAATCCTCAGATGTCTCACAATTCATTTTCCTGTGATGGACATTTATAGATGTCTGGGGCTGACCTGTTGGGAATATGCATCGTGACTTTCCTCTGAAGCTGCTCTGGGACTCCTCAGTGTGCAAACACAACTCAAGGGCAACGGCTTGAATTCAACTGCAACAATGGAGAGCAGTTAATTTGCTGTTGGATTCATTAATGTCTTGGCAATCATCTGTTCCCAGCATGCAGCGAGAAGATCAGCATCCTCTCTTTTCTGGGATGTGGGTGAGCAAAGTTCAGAGTGAGATTTCTGCTAAGAATTTGTGGGTTGCTGAAACCTCAAGACTGCCTTCCCTTTCCACTAGGGAGAGAAGGGTTCAGGGTGGGTGTACACTTATTGGGATGGATTTCGCACGGCATATGAAGTTTTTTCTTCATGTTACATACTTTGCCAGATGGACAGATATCAGAAGCCACAATATTAAAAGCATCCCCACTATCTTCAGCTCATCCACTCCTGCTAAGGGCTGATCCCTTACCAAACCCTGTATAACTTCGTGCCCCTTAATTTTATGATCCTGCTGATGCTCATAACCTGGTGAAGAAATTGTTTGCTATGGAGTTTAAAAGTAGGGGAAAAAAAAGAGTCATCAAACAGCTCTTTCGGGCACAGATGGAGAAAATACAACAAGCTTGAAAGTCTTGTAGTATTTTACTGCACATAAATAAAAATAAAAGTATTAGATTAAGAGGTAAGTCTCCAAAACTTAAAATTTCCCATAATACAATGGGGTTTTCCTCATTGTTAGGAGAGACACATTAACAGTACTCCTAAAAGATCTTAGAATGATTAGCCATCAGGGTAAGGCAAAGCTAAAGCATATTTGATGAAGCACTTCACACATTCCAGGGTCGTCACAAGAAAAGGAATGATAATGATGTGTTGTTAAGGGAGTGAGGAAATCAGAAGCTTTATTCACCACTCTTAATAATAAGGTAAGCTGGTTCCACTGGTCTGAAAATGATCTGGTGTGGTGAGCCGTTCTTGCGGACTGTGGTCGCCATTACATGATGGCGCTGGCTCCGCTGTGGTCTGTGAAGGACAACTCCATATCAGAGAGATTTGGCGTGTTGTCAACTCCTTATCAGAGAAAGTTGGCGTGTCGTTTTCTAGCACCCTGTGAGAAGGGTCCACGTGGCAGCTTTGCATTGGGGTTTGCGGTGCTTTATTAAGGCTGGGAGGGGCATCCGAGGATTATTAGAAGAATTATTAGAAAAATATCAAGGGCCTGAGTAAACTGCTGAAAGAAGATTCCTGAGTCGCATCTTCCTTGCGGGCAAGGGGGTCGTGACAAGTGGTGCCGAGACCCGGGAGAAAACACCAGGAACCAGAACTTTCAGCAGTCAGGGAGGCGCGCTGGTAAGTCCCAGGTAAGGTGGGACCCGCTGTTAAAAAGCGGAGGCTCCTCTATACATAAAGAGGGAGCGTTAAAAGGTACCTGCTCCTCTGTAAATAAAGAGGGCATTACATCTCATAGCAATTGCACTCTGTATTTTTGTTTTTGTTTTCTGTGTATTTTCATTTTGTTTTTGTGTATTTTCACTTTCGTTTTCTGTGTTTTCTTGTGTTGCGTCATGTGTGCCGTGACTTCAAGTCCACT